>NW_028181445.1:0-50000 GCF_964211825.1 Aythya ferina
AAAGTGACGCCCAGAAAAGGTGTATTTAAAAGCTAGGCTCATTATAGAATCACAACAAACCCCTCATGACTGGTGCAGTAGACAGTGAGGTAGAGGGCGAGCCCTGGAAAGACAGAAGAAAAGTAGCAGTGAGTTCTGGGTACCTTTGTGCACACGAAACAGAAAAACGCAGGCAGTGAAGTAATAGTGTTCCGTTACTAACGCCAGCAATAGATAATTGCAACAATTATCTGTTAGATCATAGGTACTAATTAACAGATAATTGAGCAACTCCGGAAATCAATAAATAACTGATTCCCCTCAGAGAATGTCTTCTACATTTTTATATTTAAAAGACTCCAGAGTTGTAATGGATTAAAATCCTACGGAAGGGAAAGAAATGGCATCAGCCACTAGTTCTGCAGAAGCGAAAAGTAATACTGATAGAGTTTAGATGGAAATTTTCACTTTGTGTGTTTAGTTTGGGGATTCTTTTTAAATCATTCATACCAGCGATTTAGTTCTTAAGGCTGTTTCTTTGAGATTAAGTGACAGTATTTCTGCTACTCTTTTCTTCTTGGAATGCTTCTTGATATTCTTACGTCAACCAGAACTTCTGTCTCTGTCGCAGATGTCAACAATGACCGTAGTTAAGAAGCCCAAATCTTCAAAGCCTAAAAAGCCCTCTTCAAGGCGGTCTGGCAAATCCAAGAAACCAAGTACTAAAATACTGATGTCACGCACCGCAAACTGGGGCCGGATACCGCCTGCAGAAGATTTAAGCCAAGTCTCTGTGGCCCAAGGACGTGGAGGTGCTATTTACTGTAGATCATCTGAAAAATCTAAGGCTTTTGCCCCAAGAGATCTAAGTAAGTGTGCGCTTTATCCTGCCTCCATTTTCTTCAAAGCAAAAGTAGAAAATGCAGTTCTTACTTGTTGCACTGATAGAGAAGGGGACTACTGTGAACAAAGACTTCAAAAGCGAATCCCCTAAGGCAACTGAAGTGACTGATGTTACAGAAATTAATTTTGATATATTTACAATCAACAGAGAAATATGGGGAACTTTTTGTAATGCACAGATTCCTCCATGTCTTTTCCGTTTTGCAAAGAAAAGTGTTTGATTGTTGCTATTCACAGCTTCCATTTTTCACACGTTTTTTGAATGATAACATGGCTCAGGAAAAGATCTGGTATCTGTAGGGGTACTGTCATTCCTAGTTACTAGTTTTTACCTTTTTTCCATATAATTTCAAGTCTAAGTTTGTGGTTTAAGTTATAATAAGGAAAAAAAACAGTAGTTGAGTTAATCAGGTTAAAGATTATAGATGGAGAGGAACTTGGAATTAGGTACTACAAACAGAATGGCAGTTAGCCTTGCCTTAGAAAAATTAAAATGGTTGACTAAAGTTGTTTTTTTTTTTTTTTCCCCAAAACATTGTGTTGACCAGCCAATTTGAATTTGGCGGTATTAAAGCTGTCTGCAATAAGTTTTTCTGGTTTGGATTGTAGTTAGCTCCTCTAGGTGCTCCTGCAGAATAGTATTTTTTTAAATACCCTTCTTATAAACAAACAAACAAAATCTCTTTTTAAATTTAACTTTCTTGCAGTAGTTAATGATGGAATTGCTCTGCCACAGAGCATTCTTTTTCCACCTGAGAAGATTTGTATGGATTGACGAGAAACACAAAGTGATGGAGTTGGCCTGTACAATCTTGGCAACACATGTTTTCTTAATGCTACTCTACAGTGTTTGACCTACACACCCCCACTTGCCAATTACATGCTTTCTCTTGAGCACGGCCAGTCATGTGAGTACTTTCTAACAGTATTTCTAATCTGTTGGACAGCTCTGAAGGTGAAAGAACAGCAGTGATTCTGTGAGACAAACTTATTTGCCTGATTTTACCTGTAGAAGCTGGCTTTGAGCACTGTATTAGCAGTGGGCTCCGAATAGCATATGGAGTGCAATTCATGCACCGTGTTTGTTTAATTAATTAATTAATTAATTAATTTATTTATTTATTAAAGGATCATTTATTTCTTCATGGGAATAATGAAGTGCATTGGACAGTAATGCACTTAGTAGTAATTTTAGAGAGTAATACATTTTGCAGCCTGTGGAGTTCACATTCCTGTCAGCCTTTACAAATGCGACTTTGCAGTAGTCTTTTAGATTTCTCATCACAAAATGCATTTGAATACAGGCTTAGTGGATATTTTTATTCTGTAAAGTTGTGTGAAATGAAATGTTACAAGACTGTTGGGACATTGGCATCTTGGGAGAATAGAATGTAGCAAGGAGAGTGGATATTGTATCTATAGTTTAAATTGTACTTAGATGTTTGTTTGTAGTTATGGAGATTTTGCTGGACTGGGATGCTTCTTTCACTCTTCAGGTCGTGAACAAGATTTTTGCATGATGTGCACGATGGAGACTCACATTAACCAGGCCTTGCATTGCACTGTTGATGCCATCGAGCCTACGCATGTTATCTGTAATCTCAGTCATAAGTGGCTTCAGATGTGTTTCTTTTTGATAGCTTGTAATCTTCAAATAATTATTTGATGTGTATAAGGGGTTTTAACACTATAAAGAAGAGAGATTTTAGAAATACAAGAACGATTTCATTTTTAAATGAGGTAAATACTATCATCTTCTTATTTAGGAATAGGACAACATTTCCGTTTTGGCAGTCAAGAAGACGCACACGAGTTCTTGCGCTATACTGTTGATGCTATGCAGGAAGCGTGCTTGAACGGAAGCACCGAGTAAGCATAAACAAGTTCACTTTCATACATTCTCTAGCACCTTCTAGTCCTTTATTTACTATCAAAAATGATCTCTAGCACCTTTTAGTGCCTTATTTACTATCAGCAATGATAGTCTACATCATCCTTGGTTTTCATAAAACTCTTTGAAGAGGTAACTCTGCGCCTTAAATCTTCTGAGGTCTGATTATAATTTATTTCCAGATTGGACAGATCTTCTCAAGCTACCACCATCATTCATCAAATATTTGGAGGATTTCTAAGATCGAGAGGTACTTGAAAAAATATTCCTGTCCTTAGAACTGATCTGTGTCTTTTGAAGGTAGTAAAGCAGTCTGTAGTTTGTCTAAAGTAGTATCTGTCAACAACTTGAATTTGGACAGTAAGTCTCCTTCACATAATGTTAAGCATTTATATTTTGCTTCCAGTGAAGTGCTTGAATTGCAAAGCAGTTTCGGATACGTATGAGGCATTTCTTGATATCACTTTGGATATAAAGGTAAGATGTTTTCTAAATATAATTCATGATGTTTAAGTACATGCATAACTTTCTAAATTAAACTTGTTTAACTTAAAAAAAAAAACAAAAAAAACACATATAATGTTAAAACGTAAGAGCTTGGTGGTGCTAAGGAAGTGGATTGGACTTTGTCCTTCTGTGGAACCCATGTAAATAGTCTCCACATTTGCATTGGGTTTAAGGGGAAAGAATTCTCTTTCTGCAAAAATTATAATGCTGTCATACTTCTTTGTTGTTCTACCTCAATATACATCTAATTGTTAGACTGATGAATTTGTCCCCAGTATTGATGACAAAGCACACTATAGATGCTGTCTAGGCTACTGGAAAAGTATTTGTTCCGAAGTCAAATGACTTCCAGGTGAGGTCAATGCTGAGCATGCTCTTTCTGCCTCCTTCTTCACAGTGCTCCTAGTAGATCGCTTGAGTATGTTAGTAAGATTCTCTTATAAACTACTAGTACGTCTCTGGAATTTTGAATTACGGTGACTTTACGCTCTTCTTTCTCGCTGCTCTAGGCGGTTTCATCTGTTACCAGAGCTCTGGAACTCTTTGTGAAACCTGAAGAGCTGGATGGAGAGAATTGCTATAAATGTAGTGAGTAAGATTTTGACGAATTAGGTCTTAATCCTAGATGTCAGTTTTCTATGTTGCATGACTCTGTTGGACTACCTCTAAACTTTGGATCTACTTACGAGTTTTGTGGAAGTTTATAAAACACTTGGATTTTTGTTTCTTTGGAGGGGGGAAGTCTTGTTCATAGGCATTCCCTATGGGTTTGCAATTCTCTGGCTTGTATTTTGCCATCAGAATTCAAAAAGAGCTACTTTTGTTCTTTCTATTTATTAGCTCTCGACAGTACTTTTCTTGATGTAAACTGCCTAGTTTCCATTGTTCTCTGGGCTAGTGGCTAATTTTCACTGCTTACACTGTAGGTCCTACCTTGGAGCGGGCAATGTATCAAACTTAACTATTTTGTTTCAAAGGATGGCAGATGGTTTCAGTGTCTTTCCAGACAAGCTCAGTACATGAAGACTTCCTACTGTTAAATGTCTCCCTCCTGTAGAATGACCATGTGCTTCTGTTGTATTTTTGATGTTGATAGACGACCTATGTTGGAGATTATTTGCAATTTCTAGTCCTGGGGACCAAGGCTCTCTCGTTCCGCTTTCAGTATTTGTATTTCCCTTGAAAGCTGAAAGAATGTATCCAGGATTGGAGTTCAAATAGCCACTTTTGTAGACCAAGAAATGGTACCTTGCCATCCAACCTGGTAATACCCTTTCGTGAGAGATTCCTGTTCCCGCTATGCTCTGAGTTGTTGGGAAAATTTACCTTCTTCTCTGTATTAACAGACCTGACACGCAGTGCATGGGTTTATGAAAAGAAAAAAGACCAACCTATTATGCAAGTAAATGTCATTCAAATAGCATAGGCATGTGTGAGACATTAAAACGAGTTTGTTTTGGGGGCGAAAAAAGAAGATGCCTTCAAACACTTATCTCTGCTTGGTTTTAAGGTGTAAAAAGATGGTTCCTGCGTCCAAGAGATTTATCACACACCGTTCTTCCAAGGTTCTCACAAAATCACTGAAAAGATTTGCAGATTTCACAGGTGGAAGGATCAACAAGGTATATTTACCACTGTAATGCAACTATATCATCGTGTAATGGGACATCCCCCAAAGCTGAAAGTTGTTAATATTTTCAGACAGTAATTGTAGACTAATGACTATGGCTTATTCTTTCTCTTAATATCAATAAAGTTCCCGCTTGACAAGAGGCATATGCTTTCCTCTGAGAAGGCTGATTCATCAGGAAACAGTTCTCTGCAACTTCTAGTCTTAAACGTTGTTTAGGGGAAGACTTATTTGTAGTGAATCAAGAAATATATTCTAGAAATATATTCTAGAAATAATTTCTAGTCTGTGTTTTTTGGAAGTGTTTTTCTCTGGCTAGTCCACGAAGTACTCTGGGATAATTTTTCTATCTTCTTGGTCTCTCTTTAGGAGGTGAAATATCCGGAGTATTTGGACCTGAGAGCCTACATGTCGCAGTCAATGGGAGAACCACTGCTCTATGCCTTATATGCGGTGCTGGTACATCACGGTGTCAACTGTCACTCAAGACACTATATATGCTATGTACAGGTAGAAGTCAACAGCATTTCTAACAGGGTAAAGGTTGTGCTGGCAAACCAATTAAAGCATGACTAGCAGCTACTGTTTCTAGGGAAAAAGATTTCATTATATTTTTATTTGACATGTGTGTATTTTGTTCCTATCCGTGATTTCATTTGGAAAACGTGCAATTCACCTAAAGAAATTGTTGCCTTTATTTGCAGGCTGGTAATGGACTTTGGTATCAGATGAATGATGCTAAAGTAGTCTGTACTGACATTAAAAGAGTTCTTGGTCAGCAAGCTTACATACTTTTTTATATCAGGTAATAACAAATCTTAAAATGTGTTCAGAAGAGATTTACTTTCCTGTTATTGATATTTTTCTGTTTTGCAAGTGTTTTTCTTGCTATCCCAGGAAAAGATTATTATTTGTCTAATTCAGTTCTGTCTAACCTGAAATTCTCTGTGTCATTTATTATCTTTTGTTGCTTGGCCTTAAACTGCAGCACTTGTGTAAATTGCTATCTATGTGTTATCTGTAGCTGGCTAATTTAGAGAAGGAGAGAAATGAAGGTCATCTGTGGTGTAAGAATGAATTATTGCTCTGAAAGTGATAGTCTTAGTAGGAAGACTGTTCTCTACTTTTCAGTTTGTAGTCTTGGCGAAGCCTTCTGTAGAGAAGGCTTCCATATCGTATGACCTGTTCCTCTAAAATTATAGGATGGGATTTAATCCAAGAGTAGGCTGAAAGAAAAACTAAACTATGATCACTGCTCTTTTCTGAAGGCGCTATGATTTGACACTTGGAGAACGTGCGTTTTACTTGCCAGCACCATCTTATCCCTGTTCATTTCCTCCTGGTCAGCAGGGGGCTAATAGTAAGCAGGCTGGATTTATGGGACCACGACTTCTTCCTCATATGATTAAGGTAATTCAGGGAAGCGGGAGGGCAGATAACGGCACCAAACTGCTAGTGGGTTTGGGGTTTGGTGTGGGGTTTTTTGTTTGGTTTTCGGCATCTTAGTTTTGTTTTCCTTCCCACGCTGCAGCTTTCTTCACAGCCCTCATGCTACAGCCAGAGACATTCAAACAGTGGTTACTGCTAAATTGTGCAGCCATGCGACTCCATTACTTTATACCTCCAAGACAGCTTTCTAAAGCACAGAGAGCTACGCTCTTTGACAATTTAAGCAGTGTACTAATCCCCAAATCATTTAAAAGAGGACTTGTTTTTCCTATCCTTGTCACTTTAGCTAAGACAGTGAAAACTAATTGTCTTATTCCTGAGCACCAGAACAATTACTTCAGGCTTTTCAGGGTATGTTTAAAGGGGAAAATAAATATATTTGGGAATAGCAGCAGGTAATGTTAAGTTGCTTGGCTGGTTTTCAAAGATGATGTTAATTTATCAACAGTCCTGGCTATCAGGGGAGGTCCCAATCGACTGGCGGCTAGCAAACGTGACGCCCATCTACAAGAAGGGCCGGAGGGCAGACCTGGGAAACTACAGGCCTGTCAGTTTGACCTCAGTGCCAGGGAAGCTCATGGAGCAGATCCTCCTGAGAGTCATCACGCAACACTTGCAGGGGAAGCAGGCGATCAGGCCCAGTCAGCATGGGTTTATGAAAGGCAGATCCTGCTTGACGAACCTGATCTCCTTCTATGACAGAGTGACGCGCTGGGTGGATGAGGGAAAGGCTGTGGATGTGGTCTACCTTGACTTCAGCAAGGCTTTTGACACCGTCTCCCACAGCATTCTCCTCAAGAAACTGGCTGCTCTTGGCTTGGACTGGCGCACGCTTCGTTGGGTTAGAAACTTGCTGGATAGCCGGGCCCAAAGAGTCGTGGTGAATGGAGCCAAGTCCAGTTGGAGGCCAGTCACTAGTGGCGTCCCCCAGGGCTCGGTGCTAGGGCCGGTCCTCTTTAATATCTTCATCGATGATCTGAACGAGGGCATCGAGTGCACCCTCAGTAAGTTTGCAGATGACACCAAGTTAGGTGCGTGTGTCGATCTGCTTGAGGGTAGGAAAGCTCTGCAGGAGGATCTGGATAGGCTGCACCGATGGGCTGAGGTCAACTGCATGAAGTTTAACAAGGCCAAGTGCCGGGTCCTGCACCTGGGGCGCAATAACCCCAAGCAGAGCTACAGGCTGGGAGAGGAATGGTTGGAAAGCTGCCTGGCAGAGAAGGACCTGGGAGTGATGGTGGATAGTCGGCTGAATATGAGCCAGCAGTGTGCTCAGGTGGCCAAGAAGGCCAACGGCATCCTGGCTTGTATCAGGAACAGTGTGACCAGCAGGGCTAGGGAGGTGATCGTCCCCCTGTACTCGGCTCTGGTGAGGCCGCACCTCGAGTACTGTGTTCAGTTTTGGGCCCCTCGCTACAAGAAGGACATCGAGGTGCTTGAGCGGGTGCAGAGAAGGGCGACGAAGCTGGTGAGGGGCCTGGAGAACAAGTCCTACGAGGAGCGGCTGAGGGAGCTGGGCTTGTTCAGCCCGGAGAAGAGGAGGCTCAGGGGTGACCTTATCGCTCTTTTTAGGTACCTCAAGGGAGGCTGTAGTGAGGTGGGGGTTGGTCTGTTCTCCCACGTGCCTGGTGACAGGACGAGGGGGAATGGGCTTAAGTTGAGCCAGGGGAGTTTTAGGTTAGATGTTAGGAAGAACTTCTTCACTGAAAGGGTTGTGAGGCACTGGAACAGGCTGCCCAGGGAGGTGGTGGAGTCACCATCCCTGGAAGTGTTCAAAAGATGCTTAGATGTAGAGCTTAGGGATATGGTTTAGTGGAGGGCTGTTAGTGTTAGGTTGGAGGTTGGACTCGATGACCTTGAGGTCTCTTCCAACCTAGAAATTCTGTGATTCTGTGATTCTGTGATTTGATACCAATCTGCAGTAAACCAAAAGCAGGAATTGAATACGCTTATTGGACTTGCATTTATCCTTAAAGGGCAGTGTGTTTTTCTTTTTAGGTGTTAAGACCATTTGTAGAAACACTCAGTAGGAGAGTTTTGTGTTTCAAAATGTTACATGCAGTGTTTGCGTTAATCCATCTTGCAATTTCTTCTTTTTAAATACAGAATTCAAGCCGTTTAAATGGAAATGGATCCATAAAAGAGGACGCAAAGACCACTGGTGTCACCCTAAAAAGGCCATCTTCAGCACCACCAATGGCCTGTGTTCAAAACCAGGCAATTACCAGGCCTTCAATGACTGATACGTCAAGAAAACAGAAGATCACCATCAGTATTCACAATAAATTGCCTGCTCGTCAGACTGTGTCACAGCCTGACTGTCTTAGCAGTGCTATGGAGGATGAAGATCTCTACCAGGCTGTTCCTTCATCCACAATTACAAATTCGGTAATGCAAATGAAGCAAATGCAAACAAACAAAAAAGTTTCTGATGAAATTTTTGTGGAGCCAACAGTGAATGAAAATCCTAAACTCAGCTCTGATAACACAGTCCCTTATGGTGCAGAATCTTCAGGAAAATCTGAGGAGGAGTCAAAGGGCTTATTTCAAAGGAATTTGAAATGCAATGCAATGTCCTCTAATGGAATTTTGGTTGGAAAGGTAGTCCGTACATTGCAGCATTCCAATTCTTCCTGTCAGAATGCTGACAAAGGAAGATCCCAGCATGAGCTGCCAAAAACAGATTCACTAAATGGTGCTATTAGGTTAGTTAATGAATCTAAAGAAAACGGACTGAAACTTGATGATTCCACTTGCCGAGTTGAACCTGTTAAACCTTCTGAGATGTTCTTTTCTAAAACAAATGGATCGCTTGAAACATAGATTTGCTCCATCGAGAATTTCTCACCTACGATGTATTCGGGAGTGTTTATTGTGTTCCTAATTCAGGTGAAATACTGAGAAAACACAGCACACATGTGATCGTAAAACTTTGTGGTATTATTCCATTAGAATTTGCAGACCTGAGCTTACATTAGAACTTGTCAACTTAAGCTCAGCTGACATAAAAATTCCTAAGTTTCATAAAGTAGATTTTGGGAGGTGAGTTGGGGTTATCTTTGAAGTGTAGATAATGCATACAACTCAAAACGGTCTTGCTTACCATTTAATGGAGAAATTCTGACAAGACTAGTCCTCAGTACTACTACAAATAGTATTTTTTTTGTCTGCTGACTTGTGCGTTTTAATTGCAGATGCCTGGAGCTATGCCTTCAGTCAATCGAGAAGTCATCACGGAGTCCCTCACAGCCAGCCAGCTGAACAGCTTGTCAGAGGAAATGAGGTAAAATGAGCACAGTCTGATTAAGACAAAATTTTATGGAAGTTCGTTACGTTTTTCTCTGTCTACTGATAGTATTTAATGGAAGGATTTAAATTAGTACAAATCCATACTGTATGTCCAGTGTTACGAACAGAACTAATGATCAGCACTGAGCATATCACTCTGATGCAGGTTGGTGCCTCAAGGAGAACTTGTGTTCCTTTATAGAATATTTTTCCATTTTTCTCCACTGTCTGGAGAAACATTGGCTGTTCCCCACTCGCCCCTATGCCTTTTTTCTCAGAGCAGCAGGTGGAAGGAGACGGATGCGTTTGCTTTTTTAGTGCAATGGCTTCAGAAGCAAGAGGGGAAAAAACACTTTCTCTGGGAGCTGGAGAAGGTGTCCTAACCACCGGAGAGGTTTCTAAATGGCATATCTTTGAGAGTGTTCCTGTAGTCCGGAGGTTTTTGTTTGTTTGTTTGACTTTGGAAGGTTTTCCTCTTAATATTCACGTCCTTCAGCAGAAGTGAGAAATGGATTTTTATTTTGTGCAGAAATTGCGGCAAACTTCCTCTCTCAAGTCTGACACTGAATGTAGCTCTAAAAACCTTTCCTCCTTAGCTGTTGCAGATAGACGCCAAGATACAAAGGACGAGACTAAAAACACTGACAAAGAGCATTACCAAAGCAAGAGGGAACATGCTCCTACTGAAGAGAAGGAGAGTCAAAAAGCAGGTCCTTCCAGCAAGAGAAGGATAAAGTTGAATGCAAAGAATACAAACTTGAGCTCCTGCTTGGCTTCATGCTGCACTCTGTGCTGTTCTTGTCCTAATCTTGGTCTCTCCATAGATAATATTTTTTTTTTTCTCTCCATTTGCCGAGGCGATCGGCTCCGGGGCAGACGCGTTCTGCAGCGGAGTGGGGGATCGGGCCAGGCAGGGCTAATTTTTCCGGCATCGAGCCTACTTGAGGGAGCCACCAGGACCCGGCAGCCCTCGTGAGGGAGGCTGACGAGGCGAAGGCGAAGCCAGTAGTGCCCCCTCCCCAGGCGTTCAAAAGCTGCCCCTAGGGAGCGCGAGCGACCAGGAGCGCGGCGAACAGGGCGGGCAAACAGGGCGTGGCGCGTCAGAAGGGAGTGGCGCGGCAGTTAGTGGGGCAGTTCGCCCAGGCAGGGCAGAGCGCTCCCCCTACACACAAACAACACCTCCTTAACAACAGCTGTAACTAGGTGATAATGGTCTCCACCAGGCACGGCGCGCTCTCCAGGAAGTCGGTACACACCCAGACCGACTACCCGTTAAAAAATGTCGCAGTTCAGGTCACCGGATGCAAGGAGTGTCTGAACCTGTTGCTGCCATCGGTGGGAGGCAGAGAAACTGCGTGCGTGAGGTGCAAGCAGGTGGATGACCTGGTCCGCATGGTGGCGGAGCTCAAGAAGGAGGTGGAGAGGTTGAGGGCCATCAGGGAGTGTGAGCGAGAGATAGACTTCTGGAGTAACTCCCTGCAGGGCCTCAAGGGGAGGTACCGAGGTGAGACTCCTCAAATGGGGGTGGACCCCCTGCCCTGTAGCCGTCAGGCAGAGGGAGGGGATCTGGGAGCTGAGGAGGACTGGAAACAGGTCCCTGCTCGACATCGCAGGCGATGCCCTCCCCTTCCGGCCCCGCATTCCCAGGTGCCCTTACACAACAGGTTTGAGGCCCTGGAGCTCGACAGACCAGTAGCTGAAGAAGAGGTAGCAAGTGTTCCCAGTAGGATGCCTAGGGCGAGGAGGTCGACTCCACGCCTCAGGACTGCCTCCACCAAGAAAGACAGGAGGGTTATTGTTGTTGGAGACTCGATTCTTAGGGGAACAGAGGGCCCTATTTGTCGGCCTGACCCTACCCGTAGGGAAGTCTGCTGCCTCCCTGGGGCCAGGGTCAGGGACGTTGCCAGGAAGCTTCCCAACCTGGTACGCCCCTCTGACTATTACCCTCTTTTGATAGTCCAGGCGGGCAGTGACAACATCGAAGAGAGAAGCCTCAAGGCTATCAAAAGAGACTTTAGGGGACTGGGTCAGTTAGTGGATGGAGCGGGAGTGCAGGTGGTGTTTTCATCCATCCCTACGGTGGCAGGGAGGGGTTCAGAGAGGACACGGAAAGCTCACCTGTTAAACACGTGGCTCCGGGGCTGGTGCCAACGCAGAAATCTTGGGTTTTTTGATCATGGGGCACTTTACTCAGCACCTGGCCTGATGGCCGCGGACGGGTCCCTATCTTTTAGGGGAAAAAGGATCCTGGGCCAGGAGCTGTCAGGGCTCATTGAGAGGGCTTTAAACTAGGTAGGAAGGGGGATGGGGCTGAAGCTAGGATTGTTGGGGCTGTGCCAGGGGGAACAATGGCAAGGCCAGAGGATAAGGCAATGGCCCAGCTGAAGTGCATCTATGCTAATGCACACAGCACGGGCAACAAACAGGAGGAGCTGGAAGCCATCATGCAGGCAGGCAGGCTATGACTTGGTTGTCATCACGGAAATGTGGTGGGACCACTCATGACTGGAGTGCTGCAATGTCTGGCTATAGGCTCTTCAGAAGGGACAGGCAGCATGGAAGGGGTGGTGGTGTGGCTCTCTATATTAGAGAGTCTTTCGAGGTTGTAGAACTCGAGGTTGGGAATGACAAGGTCGAGTCCCTTTGGGTTAGGATCGGCAGGGACAACAAGGCTAGTGTCCAGGTCGGGGTCTGTTATAGACCGCCGAACCAGGATGAGGAGACTGATGAGGAATTCTACAGGCAGCTGACAGAAGTTGCAAAATCGTCAGCTCTTGTACTCGTGGGGGACGTCAACTTCCCTGACATATCCTGGAAGCACAACACAGCCCTGAGAAAGCAGTCTAGGAGGTTTCTGGAGAGCGTGGAAGATAGCTTCCTGACGCAGCTGGTTAGTGAACCTACCAGGGGTGGTGCCCCGCTAGACCTTCTCTTCACAAACAGAGAAGGACTGGTGGAGGATGTGATTGTTGGGAGCTGTCTTGGGCAAAGTGACCACGAAATGGTAGAGTTCTCCATTCTTGGAGAAGCCGGGAAGGGGACCAGTAAAACCGCTGTATTGGACTTTCGGAGGGCTGACTTTGAGCTGCTCAGGACACTGGTTGGTGGAGTCCCTTGGGAGGTGGTTCTGAAGGGCAGAGGGGTCCAGGAAGGCTGGGCGCTCTTCAAGAGGGAAATCTTAATGGCACAGGAACGGTCTGTCCCCATGTGCCCAAAGAAGAGCTGGTGGGGAAGAAGACCAGCCTGGCTCAACAGAGAATTGTGGCTTGATCTTAGGAGAAAAAAGAGGGTTTATAATCTTTGGAAAAGTGGACAGGCCACTAGGGAGGACTTTAAGGATGTAGTGAGGCTGTGCAGGGACAAAATTAGGAAGGCCAAAGCTCATCTGGAGCTCAATCTGGCTACTGCCGTTAAAGATAGCAAAAAATGTTTCTATAAATACATCAACACAAAAAGGAGGACTAAGGAGAATCTCCATCCTTTCCTGGATGCGAGGGGAAACTTAGTTACAAGAGATGAGGAAAAGGCGGAGGTGCTCAATGCCTTCTTTGCCTCAGTCTTTAGCGGCAATACCGGTTGTTCTCTGGATACTCAGTACCCTGAGCTGGTGGAAGGGGATGGGGAGCAGGATGTGGCCCTCACTATCCACGAAGAACTGGTTGGTGACCTGCTATGGCACTTGGATGTGCACAAGTCGATGGGGCCGGATGGGATCCACCCAAGGGTACTGAGAGAACTGGCAGAGGAGCTGGCCAAGCCACTATCCATCATTTATCAGCAGTCCTGGCTATCGGGGGAGGTCCCAGTTGACTGGCGGCTAGCAAATGTGATGCCCATCTACAAGAAGGGCCGGAGGGCAGACCCGGGAAATTACAGGCCTGTCAGTTTGACGTCAGTGCCAGGGAAGCTCATGAGGCAGATCCTCCTGAGAGTCAAGTCATCACGCAGCACTTGCAGGGGAAGCAGGCGATCAGGCCCAGTCAGCATGGGTTTATGAAAGGCAGATCCTGCTTGACGAACCTGATCTCCTTCTATGACAAAGTGACGCGCTGGGTGGATGAGGGCAAGGCTGTGGATGTGGTCTACCTTGACTTCAGCAAGGCTTTTGACACTGTTTCCCATAGTGTTCTCCTCAAGAAACTGGCTGTTCTTGGCTTGGACTGGCGCACGCTTCATTGGGTTAGAAACTGGCTGGATAGCCGGGCCCAAAGAGTCGTGGTGAATGGAGCCAAGTCCAGTTGGAGGCCAGTCACTAGTGGCGTCCCCCATGGCTCAGTGCTGGGGCCGGTCCTCTTTAATATCTTCATCAATGATCTGAACGAGGGCATCGAGTGCACCCTCAGTAAGTTCGCAGATGACACCAAGTTAGGTGCGTGTGTTGATCTGCTTGAGGGTAGGAAAGCTCTGCAGGAGGATCTGGATAGGCTGCACCGATGGGCTGAGGCCAACTGCATGAAGTTCAACAAGGCCAAGTGCCGGGTCCTGCACCTGGGGCGCAATAACCCCAAGCAGAGCTACAGGCTGGGAGAGGAATGGTTGGAGAGCTGCCTGGCAGAGAAGGACCTGGGAGTGATGGTGGATAGTCGGCTGAATATGAGCCAGCAGTGTGCTCAGGTGGCCAAGAAGGCCAACGGCATCCTGGCTTGTATCAGGAACAGTGTGACCAGCAGGGCTAGGGAGGTGATCGTCCCCCTGGACTTGGCTCTGGTGAGGCCACACCTCGAGTACTGTGTTCAGTTTTGGGCCCCTCGCTACAAGAAGGACATTGAGGTGCTTGAGCGAGTGCAGAGAAGGGCGACGAAGCTGGTGAGGGGCCTGGAGAACAAGTCCTACGAGGAGCGGCTGAGGGAGCTGGGCTTGTTCAGCCTGGAGAAGAGGAGGCTCAGGGGCGACCTTATCGCTCTTTTTAGGTACCTCAAGGGAGGCTGTAGCGAGGTGGGGGTTGGTCTGTTCTCCCACGTGCCTGGTGACAGGACAAGGGGGAATGGGCTTAAGTTGCGCCAGGGGAGTTTTAGGTTAGATGTTAGGAAGAGATTCTTTACTGAAAGGGTTGTGAGGCATTGGAACATGCTGCCCAGGGAGGTGGTGGAGTCACCATCCCTGGAAGTGTTCAAAAGACGCTTAGATGTAGAGCTTAGGGATATGGTTTAGTGGGGATTGTTAGCGTTAGGTCAGAGGTTGGACTCGATGATCTTGAGGTCTCTTCCAACCTAGAAATTCTGTGATTCTGTGATTCTGTGATAATATGGTTTAAATCCAAATAGAATCATGCGATGAGGAAGATGTCACTGCAACAAATTCAACATCTAAAATCAAAGGTTACATTTTCCGTGGTTTTCTTCCTGAGCAGAAGTGTGTAGTACTCCTTTTATATTAATGTAGAGATTATTTCAAACAATCTTGAAGTGCTTGATGACTTAACAGTCTGCAGATTTATTATCAAGTCAAAACAAACAAAGAGACAAACAAAACTTGGTAGACTATCTTTTTTCCCAGTTTTGAATGACCACTAGGAAAGAAGCCCTGAAATAAAGAGGTTAAAGGCATATAGTTTTCATTTGATTTGATGATTAAGTGGCAAACAAGAGGAAGAGTTGCAAGATACCTCATTAAATTCAGTCCAGCCAAGTAGGAAAAGTAAATGTGGACAGCTGTATCCTGGCAAAGAAGATAGTAGGTAGCAAGGAGGTTTAGCAGTCAAGATGGAAGGTGATGCCATGAGGATTACAGACTCGTAGTGTTCTAGTGAATCACAGCCTTCCTAAAAAAAACCTGCCTGAATAATTCATGTGAATAACATACTACCTTCAGCTATTTCAGCTTCTTGCTGTACATCTGAATGCCTTTTACGTAATGTTTGGAGAAGTGAAATCTTGGAAGGGTGTTTCAAAACTTTTGCCTTGTTTGGATGATGAAGTAAATTGCCAGAGTCAGTAGATTCTGGCACTGACAAGTTTCTTTAAGCTTAAGAGCGAGTGCAATTGTTTGCAAGCATTTTTCTTTTCTGAGACAGGGAGCACCAGAAGTTGTCATCTTAAAATATGACATGGAGGGGAGGCTGGTTGTTCACACATTCTTGCCAACATTCATGCAATCTGTCCCATTATCAAGAACAAAATTAGGGACTGAATGTAGGTCTTTCAAATACCAGTGTTGCAAAAATAGACTTTTTACGATACTAATGTCAAAAGAATCCTGATTGTACTAGACTGGAAGTATCTCTTCTAGCTGAAAAATCAGGAACAGCACAGACGAAAATGCCTCTGCTCTACCGCTCTTCGGGCTTCAGTGAATTCTCTGGCCAGCAGATGGCAAACTCGTTCTTCCTAAACCAGTCCAAAGTATAGGAAGAAAGTAAACGTCTTGCATGCATTACACAGGTGCAGGGCATGGGGATCCCTGGGCTAAGATGTTCGTTGATAAATACAGCAGTACCTCACTTGGTTACGCTGCTTGCAACGTAAGCAGGATAGGAGGGCTGTGCAAAGCAATTCTGGTAAATTGAGGAATTCAAGTATTTCGTCAAGCCTAAAGATACTAATTAGTTTCCTTTTGGGGAAGGTCAGTCTTTCAAAGCAAAGAAAAAATGTCTCTTATTAAGCAGGATTTTCTGAATGATGGAATCTAATCTGAAAAAAGACCACTTCCACACGTTAATTATTTGCTAGTTTATTATTTTTGATTTTCTACTGTATTGAACCTCTCAAAGAAGCTAGGGACAGACTAGGAACAACGGAGGACTTGTTAGAGTGCCTTTTCAACCAGAATCATGTTCCTTTGAATAAATGAACAAGGATAGCTAGTGACAATTTGTGATTTAAGGAAATTCCAGATACATGAGAGAAAGAGCAGCATTAAAGCAGTTAAATTCCTGCATTCCTAAGTGGTCACTCTATCAAGTTTCTGAACACTTCTGTTCTGTGGCTAGGATTTGGTCAGCTTTGATCACTAGTAAAACAAGGATGCCATCCAGTCAAACCTTCAAATGACTGTAACTTACCTAAGGTCAACCATTTGCTATCAAAGCAGGTAGCTTTGTCCTAATATTCTGTACAGCTCACCAATTTTAGCATAGAATTCAAATGTAGTCCGTTTAATGGGAGGGCTTTGGAAGCCACCTTCTCCAGTCAGTTCAGCCCTGTAGTCAGAGAGCAGATCAATCCGTGTACGGGGTTGTGACTTCTCTCTTTGGAAAGAAAACCAGTGAGCCAGACAGTTTCATGTAGACTATCACAGCAGGGAATGACATTTCTTCCCTTTGTCTTTCAGATGCAGAGCTTACTGCTGGAAGCCTTCAATACTCAGACTAAATCTACCATCAAATCCGACAACCTTTTTACCATCGAAACGCAACAACTTCTTACCGTCAAACCCAACAACGTCTTACGACTTCTTACCATCAAAAACCCAACAACTTCTTACAATTTCTTACCGTCAATCCCAACGTCTTCTTACCGTCAAAACCGACTGCCTTTTACAGTCAAAACCGACTGCCTTTTACCTTCACAACCGATGATGCAACCTCATCATGTTCTAAATGAAGTCTCAACTCCCTCTGAATTTAGTAACATAAAAGAATATTTATAAAAGGCAAGTAAACAGCGCTGGGTGTGTGGGGAGTCTGTGCTCTACCACCACGCGCACCCAACCGTCAAACTTTCCAAATATATAGAGGACATTGCTGTTACATATTTACAAGAAACCCAAGTACGCCTATACATATGGATATCCTATCCCCGCTTCATATTAGAATTCTCTTTGTGGTGGTCCTTGCGGGTGAAAGGCTCACGGTTTCCCCATCACCATTAGCAACCTTTTGTTCCAGACTGCAGTAGCGGCTTCGACTGTCTCCCTCTTCTTCTGCACATGCTCTGCCCACCACAAGGTTCCCAAAAGCAACAAAACGGGATTGCTTTTCCCGCGTTTCATTAACCCTTGAAACCACACTAATAATAGTATTATCATATAACATAAAACAATACATGTTAACAGTTCTAACCAGCAACCCCCCCAGCAACTTCCGTGCCTTGTGCCTTAACAGAGAGGAAAACAAGCAACCCCAGACAGCAGGGCGTTGCCTCAATCCCCCTTCTTTATTTCCTCTAACCTCTTTACATTCCTGATGACCTCACCATTAAGAGTCTGATGTTATCACCAACCAGGAGGCTTTCCGGCCCCCATCGCCACGTTCCCAAATCTCCCCCTTCTTTATTAATATCAGCCATTTTTCTGACACAAATTACCACTCCATATATAACAATCCCTCCTCTTCTTTTGAATGTCATTAATTCGTGTCTTGTCTTTGAATTTGGCCAAGGCCAATTGAACCATAAAAGAATGCTTTCACAAGATTCTCGGTAAGATTTATAAACAAGTTTTTAGCAATGGTTGGAATCCCATAGTTAGCTCGTGTTTCAATTTCATGATTCTGCAGGGTGTATAATAATTGTACTTTTCCCAAATAACCCTCCTTCATTATTAGCTCTTACCTCTATCCGCCATTGATAGGGGACCTCTTTTGGCTCGTAACTGGTTATCTTATTGCTTTCATTACATCGAGCATACTCTGGTTTCCATAGCATAGGTTTAACAGGCATAGTAGTGTTTGTTCCTGAATTCTTCCCCTCTGGGTGTTAACAATACATTCACTACAATTCTGAGACCAATAGCATGTAATCAGGAGAGGTCTGGTAAAGGCCATGTTACCCAGTGGTTATTACCCTAAGGGGTTGCAGCCCTTGGTAAACCTTCTTGAGCCGCAGTACAGGTCCCTTCTCTGGTCTTGCCCTCTCCCTGATGCTTCTTAGGAAATGGTCCAGACTTACACACGCAATGGTTCTTCTATTTGCGTTCAACTTTTCCACGAGTTAGTGGGGGCTCGATTCAAAGCAGATAACCAATCATCTAGGTAAATTTTCCCACCTATTATTTTAAATTTTTCAGGTAATTCAAGATGTTGTGGGTATCTCTACTGGAGGTGGCACTCCCCCTATGGGATTTTAGGGTCCCCAAATCCTTCTATTAGGGCCTTTATATGAGTTTCCAATGATTGCTAATATTCTCATCAGTACAAGATTTAATATACATACAATTAGCATCCAAAGGGTAGCTATGCCCTGATATGCTTCAAGTTCTTTTAAGCTTAACTTTCAGATCTCCAGAAGTAGACTCAACCTTCCAGGTTCCTGTTACGGGTCCCTTTAGTCGTGATGCATGTGTCCACCCCTTTTCCACCGTTCTTATAGCCGTCTCTTTCGTAGTTCAGTAAAGTCCACCTGTATTCTCTCAAATGGTCGATATGCAATTCGTCTTCCTCCAGCAGGTGCTTGCCTAATCACCTTCTTACTCACCTTTTGACATGTTAAGCATCCTTGGACGGTTTGTTTGTCTATCTCATATATTCCTACAGACCCATAAAATTTTAGAAATTGATCACTCAATGCTTTTGTTCCCCAGTGGGTTTGTAGGTGTAGCTGTAAAAGTAGACACCTAGTTTGTTCCTTTGGCAGTATTTCTCTTCCATCAGGCAGAATCAATTTTCCTTCTTTCCGTTCTGCTCCTATGGTCTTTATAATTTTTATTTCTGCTTTTGTATACTTTTTCTCTTGTGCCCTTTTCCGTTATCCGTTTCTTGTAGGGTTAGGACTACATCATGCTTCCTAAGAGCTGCTTCCCTAGCTTCTCTATCCACTAGGTTATTCCCTCTTATGTGGAAGGCAGTTCCCTTTTGATGTCCTCTGACATGTACCACAGCAATCTCCTTAGGTCCTCTCAGTGCCTGCAATATTTGAGTAATTAAAGTTTGGTGAATCAGCCCTTTTCCCTGTGTGCCTATGAGTCCCCTTTCTTCCCAAATTTTCCCAAATGGGTGGACTATTCCATAAGCATATTTAGAGTCTGTATAAATAGTGCCACTTTTTCCTTTCAATAGTTCTAGGGCTCGTAATAATGCATAAAGTTCACGTGCTTGAGCGAACCAGGCAGCGCTGAGTGGTCCTGACTCTATTAGGACCATATCCCCATTTACGATGGCATACCCTGATCTTCTTTTTCCACCTACTACTTTGGATGATCCATCAATAAATAATTTTTCCCCTGTTTCTAATTCTGTCTCCTCGAGATCGGGTCGGATTTTGGTTTGCAATTCAATCACTTCCACGCAGTTATGTTGTAGTTCTCTTAGGGGTTCCCCATATCGAAATTGTGCAGGGCTCTGAGCAGCAGTTATTTTTCATTCTAAATCAGGGGAGTCGATCAGGATGGCCTCATCCTTCAGCATCCTACTATCAGTTAACCATTTTTCAGCCTTCTGCTGGAGTACTCCCCTAACATTATGTGGAGTATATATCTTCAGAGGTGCCCTACAAGTGACTTTTCTAGCTTCCTCAATCAGTAAGGCAGTAGCCACAATTGCCTGGAAGCACACTGGCCACTCCCTCCTCACAGGGTCTAATAGTTTGGAACAATATCCCACAGGTTTCTTGATTCCTGCCCATTCTTGAGTTAGCTGTAATTGCAACTAACATATGCAGTTTGGTTAGAAACATTTACAAATAAATAAAAGGGTCTTTGTAAATCTGGGAGGCTCAGCACTGGAGCTTCTATTAACGTTTTCTTGATTAACCTTAACTTTTCCTCATCTTCCTCGTTCCACTTAATTTTTTCTCCAGTCAATTTTTCATATAAAAACTTTGCCTTTTCACTAAACCCTTCAATCCAGGGTCTACAATATCCCAAGAGCCCGAGCAGTTGCCTCACTTCCTTCTTTGTTTTGGGTGATGATAGGGCTAAAATCCCAGATACCCTGTCAGCATCCGATTTTTTCTTTCCTTGGCTAAGCCCATGTCCTAAGTACCTTACTTCTTTTTCCACAAATTGTAATTTAGATTTTGAGACCTTCAACCCTTTTTCCCTAAGAAATTAAGTAATTCGATAGTGGTTCTCCGTGTCTCTTTTTCAGTCTCCCCAGCTATTAATAGGTCATCCACATATTGCAACAATTTCACTTCCCCCTTTACCTCAAAAAGTTGTAATAATTTTTCTAACGTTTGGCCAAATAAATTTGGGGATTCAGTAAATCCCTGAAGAAGTACAGTCCATCTAAGCTGTTGCCGCCTTCCTGTTTCGGGGTCTTCCCATTCAAAGGCGAAGTAATTCCAAGACCCTTCACTTAATGGGCAGGCCCAGAAAGCATCCTTCAAATCTATTACACTATACCATTTATGCAGAGGTGTTAGGTGGTTTAATAAAGTATATGGGTTAGCCGCCACTGGAAATTTGGTTATGGTTCGCTGATTCACAGCCCTAAGATCCTGAACCAACCTGTATGATCCATCAGCCTTTTTTACTGGCAAAATGGGGGTATTATGTGGGGACATACATGGTTCCAGCATCCCCTTTTGGAGCAACCTGTCTATAACTGGTGTTATAAATGGCTAAATCCCAAAATAGGATTATAATCAATGTTTACAATTTATTAAAGGAATAGAGGTAAGCAAACAGTGCTGAGTGTGCCGGGAGTCTCCGCTCCACCTAGACGCACACCCGTCACATCAAGATGATGATTTTTTTTTGCTCCTAGACTAATACATATTCATTACTACTTCTAAAAAAAACAGGGTTATTATAATTAGTTCCAGAATCTGAACCCCCCTACTGGAGCATGCGTATCAGTCTCTGGTGGTCCTTCTGGGGGTCTCTGGGGGTCTCCCATGCTGAAGGCTCATAGTCTTCCTCTCAGGCTTTTTTTCTTGTCCTTCTTCTTTGTACTTCTTGGGTGCATGTCAAAAGCTTGCACAGCGTTCCCTGCAAGCTTTGTCTTTTAGCCGTCCTTCAGCTTTTCCCTTCTCCTTCATCTCCTGGCCAGATATCAGGGGCTTGCATAGTGTCCCATGCAAAAGTCATAATAGTTAGCAGTTGTTCTGAAACCCCCGGATATCAGAGACTTCAAGGAAAAAACTTACAAATACATTTTCCTTCAAGCTCTCTATTGACAAGAATTGTTAAAACATTCCTCACACTGGTTTGAGTCCTCTTTTCCCCTCCAATGGGATAGGATATTACCTAATCCTTATTGGCTGTTGTGGATCCACTATTTCTACTACCAAGGGTTTCATATCTAATTTTTCTGAATCTCCCTCTTGGTACCATACCTGTGGGTCTATTTCTCCCTCATCTTCTTGGGTTAGGGTATATAGCTGAATTTTAAATTCTCCCCCCGGCTCTTGATTTCCAACCCTAATCTTATTATTAAGTCCCTTCCTAATAGATTGTGCTCAGCCTCAGGCACCAGCAATAGGTCATTGAGACATAGTTTCTTTTCTGATTCTATTTCTATATTTTCCAATATAGGAACCTTAAAGGGCTCACCTTTTGCTCCTACTACCATGGTATTCCCCTTTCCTTCCTTAACCCCTTTGGGTAATTTACTCATAGGTGATTTCTCCGCTCCAGTATCTACCAAAAACTACACCTCTTCCCTCTGGGGACCTATTAATAATTTTATCAAGGGCTCATTCGATGTTCGGGTCCCCAAAAGATATAGCCCCTGACACCCCTAGTCTTCCTTCAACATTTCTTCATCCTGTTTCTTTTTTCTACAGTTCCTCTGAAGATGCCCCTTTTTGCCACAATAGTAACAGATAAGGATTCCATCTTGTCCTTTCCATTTATCCATGGGTTCTCTTTCACCCTGTTTTTTTTTCCTGATCCTTTCCTGCTTTCCTGTCCACTTGGTTTTTGACTTTCCCTTATTGCTGCCACAAAAACATTTGCTTTTGCCTTCTGT
This sequence comes from Aythya ferina, assembly GCF_964211825.1. NCBI lineage: Eukaryota > Metazoa > Chordata > Aves > Anseriformes > Anatidae > Aythya > Aythya ferina. Next base: position 22,435 of record NW_028181445.1, read on the forward strand.
TTTTCCCCATCTCTCCTCACATAGACCTTTTGTGCTTCCCTCAATAATTCTTCTAATCCTTTTTCATGCCCATCGTCAAGTTTCTCCAATTTCTTTCGGATGTCTTCCCAGGATTTTGCTACCAACTGGGTTCTCAACAGTGCCCCTCCTGCAGGGGAATCAGGATCTGTCCCCGAATACATCTGAAGGCTTTTTCTCAGCCTGTCTAACCCTTCAGTTGGAGATTCATCTCTGCACTGACACTCGTTAAAAGCTTTATTTGTATTTTGTCCCCTTGGAACCGATTCCTTTATCCCTTGTATCATTATGGTCCTAAGATCCCTCATATTTTGCCTCCCCTGAGCAGCCTGATGATCCCACTTAGGGTTGGTATTTGGCCATTTCACATCCCCTGGAGGACCTCCCTGATTTTGTCTTTCCCACAGTCTCATTCCTGCTTGCCTGATCATTCCTCTTTCTTCTAGAGTGAAGAGGATTCCTAATATGGACTGCATTTCTTCCCAGGTATACGTGTTTGGACCTAGGAACTGGTCCAATCTTTCGGCAACTCCTAAAGGGTCATCTAAAAGGTTTCCCATTTCCTTCTTAAAATTTCTTACATCTGACGTGTTCAAAGGAACCACTACAAACCCTATTTCCCCCTGGTTCCCCCCAAGGAGTACCTCCCTCAAAGGTGATTCAAAGATTGAAGCCGAAATTCCTTTAAGTGGTATATTCTTTATTGCAGCGCTGGATGCATGGGGGATCTCTCCACCTATCATGCATACCCAAAGCAGAAAGCAGTCTTGAATTTATACAATCAATCTATTAATATTCTACAAGCGCCTATACATATTCATCACCTATCCCCACCTTCCCTCGTTTCTCATGCTAATCAGCTTTTTGGCACCTTGCGCCTGTGTATAGCCTCCCAAGAATTGCAGGCAGGGGTCTTTGGGATGTGGGCAGTGGTCTTTGGGAGGAAGAGCCCGAGTCCTCCTCACAGTGTACTTTTCACCATTTGTCAGGATTCTGCTGAGTTGGCACGTTTCTGAATTGCAAGAGCTGGCTTTTGCTGATTCTTCTGTTTGTTGTATCTTTATCATGAATTCCGATGTTCTGAGATTTATAGTCCTTACATCTGTTTCTCTGTCTGTCTGCCACTTCCTTATCGGGGGATTGTCCTTGCCTCCCCAATGTCTGTTGTCCTTGCCTCCCCAATGTCTCCTTAATCAATCTCCCCTTTTCTTTTCCCATGCAAATTCTTTTGCATCAGATTTATTATTCGCAGTAACACAACAAAGCAGGCATCTAAACAACATGCACACAAATATTCCTAACACCACTAACGCAATTAGAGCAATGAAAACTTGTTTCAACCATTGGAAATTGGGCAACCAGGAGGTTAACTTATTCCATATTTCACTAAAATGCCATGAAAGATCATCTTTACTGATTTCATGTATGATCTTTGTTTGCTTCCCTATTTCTTCCAGGTCAGCAGAGATTCTTCCGCTCTGATCTACATACAGACAACAACTTGTGTTTATTACTGTACAGACTCCCCCTTGAGCGGTCAATAACAAGTCTAGGGCCATCCAATTTTGTAACGCTACCTGTGATAAGCTAGATATCTCTTCTTGATGAGCCTTTATAGCATCTGGAGTTTTGTTTTCTAACTTCTCTATAATTGCAGAAATATTAACTATTGCCTTTTCCAGTTCACTCACTCCTAACCATGGGATAAACCATCGAACAAAACTATGAAAAGCGGTGGGTCTATCTATCAACGGATTGTTAATTTGTTGTCTGATTCTCCTGATATGATCACTCAAGTAACCATCATATTGGGGACTGCTGCTCCAAGAGTGCAAGTTCCCTTCCAATTCTAGGGCAAGACCTTATGGGCTGTATCATTGCATAGCCAATACCACCCTTTTCCTTCTGGAACCGGCCAGCTGGTTGAATTTGCCCAACCGCTAGTCGTACTAATATCAATTGTTCGATTACAAGATGTCTGATTTCCCACATAAGTAGTATTCGTATTTATACTATCCTGTTTTCCCATACCCTTAGGCAGGTTACACCTTTGTACACATGCATAGTAAGATTCCAATGGCAGGAAGCTACTCACTTCTAGTTCCAAAACTTCTTCATATTTTCGACCCCAAGATGTGTTTTCCCACAAATTAGTCCAAGATAAATCTGCAGGCAAGGGAATCCCGATTAACGATACACTCTTATTCCCATGCTGTGGCAGATGGGTGCATACCCAACATCTCGTCTTATTAATTACTTGAGATATTGTTTGTATCAGGGACAGGTGTAAGTTCTCATCCCAAGTTGCCCACCCCAAATCCGAGAACATCACCCCCGCAATCATTAGGATCTGGAAAACCGCAGTTTTGCTGGTCCAATTGGGGTGGTGCTCCATATCCTCGCCGGGGCCTTCTTCACCCTTGAATAGTGGATCCAAGCTGCTTGCTCCTTAATCTTAATGGCAGTGTGTGTTGTCAGTAATACTTGGTATGGTCCCCTCCACTTCCCTTCCATTTTTCCACTAGGGGTTGTCCTGAAAAAGTCTTTATATAATCCCCGAGCTTAAAGGGGTGGATTGGTTGATCCAACCCTCTAGCCCTGGTCCCTAAAACAAATTTATGTACTTTATTTAATTGTTTCTGAAGTTCAGATATATAAGCATATAAATATTCTGATCCTAACTGTGTTAGGTCCTCTCCACTAAATAGAAATTGATACGGCCTTCCATATAAGATTTCAAAGGGACTTATATTCCCTTTTATTTTAGGTTTAACTCTGATTATAAGTAATGCTAAAGGGAGGGATTGAGGCCATGACAAATTAGCCGATTTTAGCTATTTGTTGTTTAATTAAACGGTTCATTTTTTTCTACCAGCCTGCGGTCTATAAGGAGTATGCAGTTGCCAATCTATCTTTAGAATCTTACTTATCTGTTGTACCACTTGCGCACAAAAATGTGAACCTCTATCAGAAGACATTGCTACTGGAATCCCAGAGCGTGGTATTACTTCATTTAACAAGACTTTAACCACTTCTCTTGCTTTGTTTGTTCGACAGGGAAAGGCTTCAGGCCATCCTGAAAACGTGTCAGTCAGAACCAGTAAATCACGATACCCCCCCTTTTCTAGGGAGTTCTGAAAAATCAATTTGCCACTGTTGCCCCAGAAAATTTCCTTTACCGATTATTCCAAATTTTATTCTATTCTTGGTATTGTGGTTATTGTGTAAGCAAATGCTCCATTGTTGAGTTACTTGTTTTATCATTGTATATAAATTTCGTCCCACTAATATCTGACTCAGGCTCTTATGCAATATGTCAGCCCCCGGTGTGTTTTATTGTGTTCTGTAAGAACTATGGGCCATGTCAAATTAGAGGGTATTATTACGCAGTTATCTTTTAAATATACCCATCCATCTGGTTTCATTTTACCTTTCAAATCTTCAATTAATTTTAACTCTTCTTTTGTATAATTTGGCTTTTGGTTCATGTATATAGTTTGGATTTTACCATCTGGTATCAAAGACAATACCTTCACTTCGGTTATTTCAGCTGCCCGCTTAGCCTCCTGATCTGCCAATCGATTTCGAATTTCAAAATCGGTGTTCCCCTTTTGGTGTCCCCAACAATGCATGATAGCTACCTTTTCTGGTTGTTTTATAGCCCCTAACAATTTTAAAATATCTTCAGCACGTTTTATCTGTTTTCCCTGAGCTGTCAGCAATCCCCGTTCTTTCCAAATCGCTCCATGAGCATGTACCACACTGAATGCATATTTAGAATCTGTCCAAATATTGATTTTCCTTCCTGCTGCTAGTTCCAGCGCTCGCCTAAGAGCAATTGTCTCTGCTTTCTGGATGAATGTCCCAGGGGGTAATGGTTTGGACGCGATTACCTGTTGAGTGGTTGTAACGGCGTACCCTGCCTTACGTTGTCCTTGTTTCACAAAGCTGCTTCCATCAGTATACCAAGATTCGTCAGCATCTTCTAAAGGTTCTTCCTTAAGATCGGGTCGACTAGAATACACAGTCTCCATTGTTTCTATACAATCATGGGTTATGGGTTCATCCAGAGTTCCACTAAGGAAAGAAGCTGGATTTACGATGTTAGTGAGCACAATTTCCACACCATCTTGTTCTACTAATATTGCTTGATATTTTAAAACCTCTGAGGTGAAAGCCAATGGTTTCCTTTTTGTTCCAAAACTGCTGAGGCCATATGGGAGACTAACACTGTCATTTTCTGTCCCATTGTAAACTTCTGAGCTTCTTGTATATTGATAACAACAGCTGCAACAGCCCAAAGGCATCCAGGTTATCCTTTACTTACTTCATCTAATTGTTTAGAGAAGTAAGCTACTGCTCGTTTATAGGGACACAATCTTTGTGCTAGTACTCCCAAAGCTATCCCTTGTCTCTCATGAGAGAACAATCAAAAGGGTTTCGAGAGTTCCAGTAATCCCAAAGCCGGAGCTTGCATCAATTCTCGTTTAACTTGTTTAAAGGCTTTTCGTGCTTCTCCATTCCAGACTAACTTTGACTGGTTAATCTTTATCAATTCATATAGAGGCTTTACCATTAGCCCATAATTATAAATCCAAAGGCGACACCAACCTGTCATTCCTAAAAAGGTTCGTAGCTCCTTTACCGTTTGAGGTTCTGGAGTCCGGCAAATGATCCCTTACGTTCAGTTCCTAGTTCTCGTTGTCCTCCCGAAATTTCAAATCCCAAATAGGTCACTGTCCTGGTTTCAGTTAGAACAGAGTTAATTTTCTTCCTAGTAGCTAGTGGAATGCTGTGTTTTGGCTTAGGATGAGAAGAGTGCTGATAACACCCCAATGTTTTAATTGTTGCAGAGCAGTGCTTATACCAAGCCAAGGACATCTCAGCTTCTTGCTCTGTCCTGCCAACAGGCAGGCTGGGGGTGCAGTAATTGCTGGGAGGGGACAGACCCAGGACAGGTGACCCAAACTGGCCAAAGTGGTATTCCATACCATCTGACATCATGCTAAACAATATTATAGGGGTGGCTAGCCGGGGGAGGGGGGCCGGACTGCTCGGGGTTAGGCTGGGCATCGGTCAGCGGGTGGTGAGCAATTGCATTGTGCATCACTTGTTTGTACATATTATTAGTAATAGTACTATTATCAGTAATAGTACTATTATCATAATTGTATTATTATTATTATTATTATTATTATTATTATTATTATTATTATTATTATTATTATTATTTTCCTGTCTTATTAAACTGTCTTTATCTCAACTCATGGGCTTCACTTTCCATTTCTCTCCCCCGTCCCAGAGAGGGAGGGGGGAGGGGGAGCGAACGGCTGCGTGGTGTTTAGCTGCCGGCCGGGTTAAACCACGACAGTCTTTTTGGCGCCCAACGTGGGGCCCGAAAGGTTGAGATAACGGCAGATCTGACCAGAGGGTGTTAAACTAAAATTGGTATAAGTATTAGACCTGCTTAATAGTCACTTGTCATAATGCTGATTGCTTTAATCTCAACTCTGCTGTGCCTGTTTTCCCAATTGAGTATTATAGCACGTTATTTTCCGTATGTGCTCTCTGTCATGTTGTTTATCCTCTCCGGGCCCTGGTTTCAGACCATTATGGTACTGTGTGTTGTATCAGTGGCTTATGAGATGATGAAATATCTGGCCATGACTCTAACCTGATATTTGTACTCAGTAACATCTTCGACTCTATACTTTGGAAACTGTATTTTGGAAACTATTAGCAATTATATCTGTTGCCTTTTTTCATTAGGGAGTCAATCTGTGGAGGGGAAAGGGGAAGATATTTTTTCTTACTTGATCACTCTCCCTTCCTCCTTCACCACCCTCTTATCCTCCGAGCTTATTACAATAGCTCTCCAAGATATTGAATATCCTTGGGATACTCAGACCAGCATAGTCTTGTTGTTCTGCCTCATGAATGCACTTCAGATTCTGCTTAAAGTTAAACAACTACTTAGGAAGCTCATCTGGAGATCTGCCCGGAGGCAGTATAGTTGTGGGTGGCAGGGAGTATGGGAGGATATGGGCAGGCATCTAGACCAGTTGGCACCCCCAGTATTTTGGAAATTCACCCCTGAACAAGTGCAAAATCCTCAAAAACTGGAAGAATGCTTGAAAAAAAGGTGTCACAATTCTGACAGTTCCAAAGTAACACAAATCATTGTAACATGCTGGGGCCTGGCTCATGCCTATCAAGCTGCCATTGATACTGCTATCAACTTAGTGACAGACCCTGCAGCCACTCCAAGTCCCGTGACAGATCCAACGGCCACTGTGACCCCTACAGTGGACTCTGCAGCCGCTCCAGTCCCAGCTCCTGCAGCCGCTCCAGTCCCAGTTCCTGCAGCTGCTCCAGCTCCTGTGGCTGTGTCAGAGAAACGAGCTGTAGCAGTGCAAGTTGACCCTGCAGAAGGTATTACAACCCCTGTGGCAGACCCTGTAACGGGGTCAGAGAAACGAGCTGTAGCAGTGCAAGTTGACCCTGTAGAGAAGGTGAAAAAATGGTATAGAGATTCAGGTCGTTTCGAACGCAGAGTCTTCTGCCAAATCTAGGTATAGAGACAACGATGATGCTGGGCCATCAGGGATTCAGGAGGAGGAAGATGAGGATGCTGAAAAATCAACAGTAACTACCCGAAGCCTAAACGAGCGTGAGCTACGAGATGTGCGAAAAGATTTTGGTCGTTGTATAGGTGAGCAGCTTGTCACCTGGCTGCTCCGGTGCTGGGACACTGGAGCCAATTGTGCGGAATTAGATGGCAGGGAAGCCAGGCGGCTGGGATCCCTTGCTAGAGACGCAGGCATTGACAAAGCGATTGCAGATGGAGCACAATCTCACAGCCTCTGGAGGCGTCTCCTCTCAGCTGTGAGGGAAAGGTATCCCTTCAAGGAAGAACTTTTATGTCTACTAGGCAAGTGGACCACTATGGAGAAGGGAATCCAGTACCTGAGTGAATTAGCTGTACGGGAAGTGACTTATGAGGATCCAGACCTCAGACAAACATCCACAGATCCAGATGAAGTCAGGTGTACACGACCCATGTGGCGGAAGTTTGTACGGAGTGCACCATCATCATATGCCAGCTCATTGGCAATAATGGCCTGGAAAGAGGATGAGGAACCCACAGTGGATGAAGTGGCTAAACAACTCTGGCAGTACGAAGAAAGTCTCTCCTCTTCCTTACAGGCCTGCGTCTCAGCTGTGGAGAAACTTTCTGAAAAGGTTCACCAACTTAAAGAGAATCTATCGTCCTCCCCACCTGAACCAACCATTGTCCACCGACCAAAAGAGAACACTTGGGAGAAACTTTCTGAAAAGGTTCACCAATTTGAAGAGAGATTATTCTCCTCCGCACCTGTACAAAGCAGTGTCTCAGCTATCAGGGGTAGGCGTTCATCCACACAAGGAAGATGATATGGTGGGTACTCACCCCGTGCCACCCTGTGGTTTTACTTACGAGACCATGGAGAGGACATGAGAAAATGGGATGGAAAATCTACCGCGACCCTAGAGGCACGGGTACGTGAGTTGCAGAAGAAAACAATCAGGAAAAAGGGATTCTCTGAAAAGTTTGCTGCTCCAACTTCCAGCAGACAGTCCTTCAAACACAGAAACGAAGAAGATTCTGACCAGGATTAGGGGGGCCCTGCCTCCAGCCAGGGGGAGGAAAGGGACAATCAAGTTTATTGGATTGTGTGGATTCGATGGCCTGGCACGTCAGACGCACAGAAGTATAAGGCTTTAGTAGACACCGCTGCACAAGGTACTGTAATGCCATCGAGCTATAAAGGGCCAGAGCCCATCTGTATTTGTGGAGTGACAGGGGGATCTCAGCAGTTGACTGTATTGGAGGCTGAAGTGAGTCTGACTGGGAATGAGTGGGAAAAGCACCGCATTGTGACTGGCCTGGATGCTCCATGTATCCTTGGCATAGACTATCTTAGAAGAGGATATTTCAAGGACCCAAAAAGGTTCCGGTGGGCTTTTGGTATAGCTGCCTTAGAGACAGAGGGCATTAAACAATTATCTACCTTGCCTGGTCTCTCAGAGGACCCCTCTGTTGTGGGGTTGCTGAGGGTCGAAGAACACCAAGTGCCAATCGCTACCACAACTGTGCACCGGCGGCAATATCGCACTAACCGAGACTCCCTGATTCCCATCCATAAGCTAATCCGTCAATTGGAGAGCCAAGGAGTGTTCAGCAAGACTCATTCACCTTTCAATAGTCCCATATGGCCAGTGCGAAAGTCTAATGGAGAGTGGAGACTAACAGTGGGCTATCGTGGCCTGAACGAAGTCACACCACCACTGAGTGCTGCAGTGCCAGACATGCTGGAACTTCAGTACAAACTTGAATCGAAGGCAGCCAAGTGGTACGCCACAATTGATATCGCTAATGCATTTTTCTCCATCCCTCTAGCAGCAGAATGCAGGCCACAATTTGCCTTCCCTTGGAGGGGAGTCCAATATACTTGGAATCGGCTGCCCCAGGGGTGGAAACACAGCCCTACCATTTGCCATGGGCTGATCCAGTCTGCTCTGGAGCAGGGGGAAGCTCCTGAACACCTGCAGTACATCGATGGCATTATTGTGTGGGGTGACACAGCAGAGGAAGTTTTCGAGAAAGGGAAGAAAATAGTCCAAATCCTTCTGAAAATCCTTCCAGTTTTGCCATAAAACAAAATAAAGTCAAAGGACCTGCATGAGAGATCCAGTTTTTAGGAATAAAATGGCAAGATGGACGTTGTCAAATCCCAATGGATGTGATCAACAAAATAACAGCTATGTCTCCACCAACTAGCAAAAAAGAAACACAAACTTTCCTAGGTGTTGTGGGGTTTTGGAGAATGCACATCCCAAATTACAGTCTGATTGTAAACCCCCTCTACCAAGTAACCCGTAAGAAGAATGAGTTTGAATGGGGCCCTGAACAACGACAAGCCTTTGAAAAAATCAAGCAGGAAATAGTCCATGCAGTAGCCCTTGGGCCAGTTCGAACAGGACCAGATGTAAAGAATGTGCTCTACACTGCAGCCGGGGAGAACGGCCCCACCTGGAGCCTCTGGCAGAAAGAACCTGGGGAAACTCGAGGTCGGCCCCTGGGGTTTTGGAGCCGGGGATACAGAGGATCTGAGGCCCGCTATACTCCAACTGAAAAGGAGATATTGGCAGCATATGAAGGAGTTTGATCTGCTTCAGAGGTGGTCGGTACTGAAGCGCAGCTCCTCCTAGCACCCCGGTGGCCGGTACTAGGCTGGATGTTCAAGGGAAGGGTCTTTTCTACGCATCATGCAACTGATGCTACATGGAGCAAGTGGGTTGCACTGATTACTCAGCGGGCTCGAATAGGAAACCCCAGTCGCCCAGGAATATTGGAAGTGATTATGGACTGGCCAGAAGGCAAATACTTTGGGATATCATCAGAGGAGGAGGTGGGTCGTGCTGAGGAAGCCCCACTGTGCAACCAGTTACCAGAGAATGAAAAGAAATATGCCCTGTTCACTGATGGGTCCTGTCGTATTGTGGGGAAGCATCAGAGATGGAAGGCTGCCGTATGGAGTCCTACACGACGAGTTGCAGAAGCTGCTGAGGGAGAAGGTGAATCGAGTCAGTTTGCAGAAGTGAAAGCCATTCAGCTGGCTTTAGACATTGCTGAACAAGAAAAATGGCCAGTTCTCTATCTCTACACCGATTCATGGATGGTAGCAAATGCCCTGTGGGGATGGTTACAACAATGGAAGCAAAACAACTGGCAGTGCAGGGGCAAACCCATCTGGGCTGCTGCATTGTGGCAAGATATTGCTGCTCGGGTAGAGAACCTGGCTGTGAAAGTACGCAACGTAGATGCTCATGTGCCCAAGAATCGGGCTACTGAAGAACATCAAAACTACCAGCAGGTGGATCAGGCTGTTAAGATTGAAGTAGCTCAGGTGGACCTGGATTGGCAGCATAAAGGTGAATTATTTATAGCCCGATGGGCCCATGACACCTCAGGCCATCAAGGTAGAGATGCAACATACAGATGGGCTCATGATCGAGGGGTGGACCTGACCATGGACGCTATAGCACAGGCTATTCATGACTGTGAAACATGTGCTGCAATCAAGCAAGCCAAACGGTCAAAGCCTCTTTGGTATGGAGGACGATGGCTGAAATATAAATATGGAGAGGCCTGGCAGATTGATCACATCACACTCCCTCAAACTCGCAATGGCAAGCGCCATGTACTTACAATGGTGGAAGCAACCACCAGATGGCTGGAAACATATCTTGTGCCTCATGCCACCGCCCGGAACACTATCCTGGGCCTTGAAAAGCAAGTCCTATGGCGACATGGTACCCCAGAAAGAATAGAGTCAGACAATTGAACTAATTTCTGAAACAACCTTATAGACACTTGGGCCAAAGAACATGGTATTGAGTGGGTGTATCACATCCCCTATCATGCACCAGCCTCCGGGAAAGTTGAACGATACAATGGACTGTTAAAGACTACATTGAAAGCAATGGGCGCTGGGACATTCAAAAATTGGGATACGCATTTGGCAAAGGCCACCTGGTTAGTCAATACTAGGGGATCTGCCAACTGAGCTGGACCTGCCCAATCAAACCTGTTACGTACTGTAGATGGGGATAAAGTTCCTGTAGTGCATGTAAGAAATATGCTGGGTAAAACAGTCCGTGCTACTCCTGCCTCAGGAAAAGGCAAACCTATTCGTGGAATTGTTTTCACTCAGGGACCTGGATACACTTGGTGGGTAATGCAAAAGAACGGAGAGGTCCGGTGTGTACCTCAAGGAGATTTAATACTGGGTGAGAATAGCCCATGAACTGAATTGTACCATGTTAATTACTATATAATACTGTATGTTATCACTATCATGACTACTATAGGTGACTAATTAGAATGTATGGAAAAGAGTGTAACCTGAGCATGACATAAATGGTATGGAATAAGGGGTGGATAGATGTCCTGGTTTCAGTTAGAACAGAATTAATTTTCTTCCTAGTAGCTAGTGGAATGCTGTGTTTTGGCTTAGGATGAGAAGAGTGCTGATAACACCCCGATGTTTTAATTGTTGCAGAGCAGTGCTTATACTAAGCCAAGGACATCTCAGCTTCTTGCTCTGTCCTGCCAACAGGCAGGCTGGGGGTGCAGTAATTGCTGGGAGGGGACAGACCCAGGACAGGTGACCCAAACTAGCCAAAGGGGTATTCCATACCATCTGACATCATGATAAACAATATATAGGGGTGGCTAGCCGGGGGAGGGGGGCCGGACTGCTCAGGGTTAGGCTGGGCATCGGTCAGCGGGTGGTGAGCAATTGCATTGTGCATCACTTGTTTGTACATATTATTAGTAGTAGTACTATTATCATAATTGTATTATTATTATTATTATTATTATTATTATTATTGTTATTATTATTTTCCTGTCTTATTAAACTGTCTTTATCTCAACTCACGGGCTTCACTTTCCATTTCTCTCCCCCGTCCCAGAGAGGGAGGGGGGAGGGGGAGCGAATGGCTGCGTGGTGTTTAGCTGCCAGCCGGGTTAAACCACGACAGGTCTGCATCTAGAGATGTCTTTTATATTTATCGTGCTGTTGTGGAGATGGGTCCTCTGGCTTTGGTCATGTTTTTTCATGTTCTGCAATTCTCTCCCAAGAAGAAGCCCTTGTTGGGCGGAGAGGTAGAGGTGTGCTCCAGAAACACAGTGATGGCAAGGAGTCCTCCACTTCATTCTTCCACTTTTTCCAGCTGGAAGCATTTATAGTTGTCAACTGAATTGGTTTAGAGGAGTAGGAAACACAGCATTGCTGGATTTCTGCTTTCTCCTAGATCTTAGCAGACCACATGATGATAGTTGTTCTTGTTTTATGTTCTTATGGTACGTTATGTTATTATACATTTTTTCTATGTTATGTTATTTTATGTTCTTATGTTATGTTCTTATGTTCACAATAGAACTCATTTCCAATACTGCCTCAGAGACACCTGGGCCAAAGAGCAGGGCCTTGAGCGGGTAGCTCACCTTGAGCGAGCTCATTTCCTTCCCAGTAGCTGAAATATGCCGTTTTGGGGACATTTGGGGGCTACAGCGTGCTGCTGAGAGGGATGTTGGAGCTCCTGCAGGGCAGTGCTTCCACTAAGGCAAGGCCTTTTCTGCATCTTCTACTGCCCTGCAAGCGAGGATGCTTGGGGCACACAAGAAGCTGGCAGAGGACACAGCTGCAGGGATTGCAGGGATTCCTAAAGTCATAGCCAAATACAAGAAAGACAGGAGGACGTGATGCTTCCGAGAGAAAGGAGCTTTCTTTTGGGTCAAAATCCATCCATTTTTCAGGGCAGCAAGAGATGCTGTGCATTTCTCTCGTCCCCCTCAGACAGCCACTGGGTGATGATGGTGCCAAGTGTCTTGAAAGAGACCTTGCTTTCTCAGGCCCAGGTGTCCAGCTGCACACCAAGGCCGTCCCTGGCTTCCAGGCGCAGTTGCCAGGCCCAAGGCCGAGCTCCCCTGCGAACCCCCAGCCCAGCAGACCTTGCTCCTGGCATTGTGGAGCAGCCATTTCATGGCAGCCTTTTCTCCTGGCAGTCATCTTAGCGCCGAGAGCTCTGCCACCGGGATGCCTGAGAGCACAGGAAACACACACACAAAGAAAACAACAACAACAACAAAAAACCACCATTGGGTGACTTCTTGTGAACGCAGCGATCATTTAATCCCTTTTTTTTTCCCAGGTGGTGTGGATGATACTGGCTGCACTGTTGGAGTTTGGATTTGGAGAGGAACACGTGAGCACAATCGTATGTTGCATCAGAAGTAGTCAGCATTGTGGAGAAGGTGGGCGTCATTGCCGGCGTCCTAGTGAATGCTGATACTCTTTTTGCAGCTGATGATGAGCCTGGCACTTGACTAAGATGACAATCAGTGCCTGTGCGTTTCTTGAGGCGGAGGGACTTTACCATCCAGCAACCTGAGAGCTAAGTTGGGGGGCACCTGGTATTTGCATATCTGGGGTGGCTAATGGGAGCTGGGAGTCAGAGCAGCGTGGAGCCAGCTGGCTGAATATACTTGGTGCCACGGTGAGGGTGGTTCAGGCTGGGTCATGTTCAGGCTGCTTGTGGCTGGGTCACCAGCCTAATAGAAGCAGCAGGATTATTTTGTAGCTTGAGTGCGTGTGCCAGGCATGACAGTTTCCTTCTGTTCGTCTGTCCTGTAGTGTTGTTTCTGCAATGTCTGTTCTGTTCTTCTCAGGTCTTGATATCCTCCTAGCTTTTTACACTGGACTGACTAGACATGCGACTTGATAGCGGTGCTGAAGGGCCTCAATGCTTGTTTTGTCATCATGACTCTGATCCAAGCACTTCTTGTCTTGCAGTCACTGCTTGAAGTACAGATCTGTTTCAGGACTTTTGCATCGTATTCAGTTTGAGATCACATCTGTTTCCATCCTCACTCTTGAAGAAGTCATCTGGGCCGCATCAGGAGCTCTTGCTTGGGAATTGATTTCCTAAGTGTCTTCCTATGGAGTTTACACTCCCCATCCTTCTGGTCTCTTGCCTTGAAGGCAGGCTTTTTAGGCCTCCATCATACCAGTTCTGGCAGTTGCTTCCAGTCACATGTCATGACATTTGAATCTCTCCTTGGGTCTGCTACAGAGCACCTGTTCTGACTTGCTGTTGCCATAGGGCTTCCCTCTGGGGGTCACTTTTTCTTGCGCCTTGTGTTGTGTGTTTTGTTTGTAGTGTTTGTGGCGTGCCTGTGTGTATGTGTTTGGTCTGGAGCTGTCCTGCCTGGCAGTTAGTGATTAACGTGGTAGTCCATGGGTGTACTAATACATTGTCCGGACTGTTTTGGCAAAGACATCTGGTCTGACACTGGGCTACTGAAGGGCAGCTGGCACAATATATCTGTTTGCGAGTAACTGCTCGCTTACCTCTCTTCATTTAAAAAATTGTAAACTGTAATTGCAATCGAATTTGGGACCCAGTCATGTTTGACAACTGGGGGCTTGTCTGGGAGGACTTTGGTTCCTGAATTCTTATTTGATCTAGGAGAGGCGCCCCACCATGTGGTGGCTGCTGTTTGAGTCGGGTCGGGACTAATGGCATCTTGAACCTGAATAAAGGTAAGCAAAGGTTTTGATTTTTTTTCACCTCCCTTGCTGGTTGCAGCACTATATTTTGCCTGTAATTCTGCGTGTGAAGCTCCAAATGAAGACAACCCAGTCGTAGCGTTTAAAGCGTATACTGTTCTGTTGAGTGGGATTTGGTTGCCTGTGTGTGTAAGAGTGTGACTGAGACAGAATTTAGTTCCAAAGCGATTGTGGAGGTCTTCTAACTGCGGTTCCAATCTCCCACGAGGGACTTGGCTGGTGAAGGACCGAAGCGATTCCTGTAGGATTTGTGGGTGCGTGATAGATCTTAAACCCTCTGTAAGACACTCTTACTAAGGTAACCAAAGGCTGTGGGAATTGCCACAGTAAAATTCCTAGATGGGTCAGACAAAATTGAAGACCAGGGACCAGAAGAAAGGGAGCAAATTACCAGACATACCACCAGAAAGTCCATTAGGAGTAACAGAAATTGGAACGATAGGGGCCCCAGAAAAGGAAAAGGTAAATAAAAAACAGTCCAGTATATTGTGATAGAATGGCCAAAGGAGCCTTTAAGATCACATGTCTTTCGGTCTGTTTTTCGATCCTTTGAAGACTGGATTTGTCAGGCCTGAAATACACATGTTAATTCGAAAGAACCTTTTTGCTGGGAAGAAAGTGATTATGCAGGATTATGGATCAGGAGGACTTCATGTCCTTTTCCAGCCTCAATATTTACACTAAAAGCAGATAAGAAATTTGAAGAAGAAGAAGAACAGGAAAAAGAAAAAGAAAACAAACGGGAGCCGTTGGATAACCTACCATCTCCATATCCTAACAATCCACCTCCGGTGGCTGTGGTATCTCTAGCAGTACCACCGTTGCCCCTGCTTCCACCACCATCAGCACCAGAATGAGACCGACCTCTGGCTGCATGCAGGAGAAGTAGGACTGCCATATCTGAGAGAGCTTCTCTATATCCCTTAAGGGAGGTAACTGGCGTATAACTGGGTTGGAGTTTTAACAGTTAGGGTTTTAAGGATTTCAGGGTTATTGTGTTAGGGTTTTAGAATTGTTTGGGTTGTAGTGTTGATAGGTTTTTTAGTGTTAGGGTCCTAGGGTTTTATTTTTGGTCAGTTACTTAGGGTTAGTTTTTGAGCGTCCTACTGTTTAGGATGTGCAAAGCCATAACCCAACTGCTTTGGGTTGGCTTTGGGTTTTAAGCATCTTAGGTTTTGGGTTATGGTGTTGAGCGTCCTAATGTTTTGGGTTAGGGCTTTGGGTTTTAAGTATCTTAATTTTTGGGTTAGAGTTTTGTGTGTCTTAATGTTTTCAGTTTGTGTTTAGAGCGTCCTAAAGTTTAGGGTTTTGGTTTGTGTTTTGAGCGTCCTAATGTTTAGAGTTAGGGTTTTGAGCATCCTACTGTTTTGGGTTGGCTTTGGGTTTTGAGCATCTTAATTTTGGGGTTAGGGCTTCAAGTGTTCTAATTTTGTTGTTTAGGGCTTTGAGAATCCTAATGTTTTGGATATGGGTTTTGAGCGTTTTAAGTGTTTGGGTTAGGGCTTTTAGGCATAGGACTTCAGGGGTTTAGTGTGGTAAATGTTATAAATTAGACCACACAATTTACTGGTCTATTGAAATTATTTTATTAATCAAGTAAGCAGACACAAGCAAAACAGCGCTGGGCGGCTGGAGAGTCTCCGCTCCGCAACAGCACGCAACTTCCCTTTCCAGTGTTGCTGTTTTATAGCAGTTGAATTCCGGCTTATCAGGACTTGTTGAACTGGCTGAGGCTACGCAGTCTATTGTTGAGGGGGGGGGTCGTTATTCCTCTGCTTTGTGTTCAGGTGGGGGTAGTGAAGCAGCAAAAAGGATGTCTTGTGGCAAGGAATTTCACAGAGTCTGGTTTAACTCAAGGATATTCACCCAACACCCCCTCCTGCTTCCTCCCTTATCAAGGCCATTAAATTTTACAACCTTCTCTCCCCAACAGATTCTCCAAATTCCTCAAAGACAATGAACAAACCCCCACTAATTTATCAAAATCCCCCCTTTTTCTTTTTCTAACATATTTTGTTCATTGAATTTTTGCAATATTTGCTTGCTGAGCATCAAAGTTTCTGGGTCGTCCTTCTCCTGCTCAAGAGATTCAGACTTAGCACGCACAAGCATAAGATGAGCTGCCTCTAATTGGCTTTTTACAATTGCAATTACTCGATTGAATATACATGGTCCAAAAGTCAGTGCTAATGTAAGTAACAACAAGGGCCCCGCTATGGTTGATAGCGGGGTAGTAAGCCAAGGTGAGTAATTAAACCAGGATTCATACCAATTCTGACGAGCCTCATTTTCCCTTTTGCGTTTTTCTAATCCTTCCCGCAATTTAGTCATTGTATCTCTTACCACCCCAGTATGATCTGCATATACACAACATTCTTCACGTAGGGCTGCACACAGTCCTCCTTGTTGTAAGAAAATCAAATCCAACCCTCTACGGTTTTGGAGTACCACTTCGGATAATGACCTAACCGATTTTTCCAGAGCTGTTATTGACTGCTCTATACGGGCCAGATCCTCATCTACGGCAATGCGTAGAGAAGTAAATTCCTGACTTTGTTTTATCAGGGAAGCAATTCCAGTTCCTGCACCTGCAGCCCTGAGAGCCATTAAAGTGGCTAAGGTGACGGCCGTAATAGGCTCCCTCTTTAACAGATGGTATTCAGCCACTGTGTAATGGGTATACATATACTCTTCAGTGTGGTATAGAATCCTTGATATAATGACCACCTGTACACAAAAATCATGAGATGTGCTAAACAATTTTAAAGATATGCAAGGAGTGACTCCTAACGATGAACATACCCACCTAGAGTTATTTGCAGGAATTAACCATTTGTGTGTTTGGTCCATTTTTTCAGTGACATGGCACAGATCATTTTTATCTCTTGGAACTGTGCCGATACATCTACCTTTTCCCGTAACTTGAGTCAAAGTTATCCCGATTTCCTGACCCCAACTGCATTTGGAAGGATTTAACTTATTTGAATATTCAGACCTCCCCATATCTCCTATAGCTTCATAATATGGGGGCTTAACACTTACACATAGCCAGCACCCTTCAGTTATCTCAGGATTAGTTTGATTTAGTACCTGGAAACTAGCATTTATAACTTTCCACATACTACTCTCGGGTACAACCCCTTTTTTTTTTTTTTTTTTTTTTTTTTTTTTTTTTTTTTTTTTTTTCACAATGTTTGGAAGCAGTGTGGGAAAGGATAACTTTGTCGACTTACTAGAAAACACTGTAGTAGGCTGGGCAGTCCCAGGTATATTTACAGTCTGGACAACCAAACCTTCCCCTAGTAACTCTTTATTAGGCCCGACTACCTTGGAAGTCTCGGGTTTTCCCTTCTTTATTAGTATGAGTCCTCCCCTATCTGTTCCGTGTTCGTAAAATCTGACATTTTTCCTAGTACCCAGCTAGTATCGTCCGAGTTTGTTATATTTATATATAGAACCTTGCAAATTTCTTTATTTCCGTGGAAGGTTCCTGTATACCCTATACCATGCCCTCACCACCTGTAAAGGGGATCCACTTGTCGGTTACAACCTTGCAGCCCACCTACTTGTAAGAATTTATCCCAACCAGCCCCGAGTGTCCAGTCTGTAGCAATGGTTTCACACCCCCGGTATGCACAATAATACACGTTCATGCATTTACAGTACCCCCTTCCCAGGTTAGAACTTGGGCAGAAATAAAATCCCATATATTCCCAGCATCGGGGCCTTGAGATCAGCTGACATAGTGTAGAAGTAAAGCTTGCTCCCCCCCTCAGTAAATAGTTTGGGTTAGGCCTGTAGGGGTTTCGAAGTTTTTTAGTGTTAGGGCTTGAGGCTTTTTTGAAAGGGCAGTAAGTGCTAGGGTTATAGTGAGTGCTGGTAAATGTATTTCTCGAACACTCGGCCTGTGATTGGTCAAGCCAGCATCCTGGGGAATGCTGGTAGGCGTCGTTTTCCGGCACAGGGTTCCTGTTGAGCATGTTGGGTACAAGAGCATGCCGGGAGATGTAGTTCTGGGACTCCGGACTTCCGGGAGGCCATGTTGGGTGCCAAGAGCTTACCGGGAAATGTAGTTCTCGGGAAGTAGGGTTACGGTTAGTGGTTAGGGTTAGGGTTAGAGGTTGGGGTAGGGGTTAGGGGTTGGGGTTAGGGTTGGGGGTTGGGGGTTTGGGTGAGGGTTGGTGTTAGAGTTTGGGGTTAGGGGATTAGGGTTAAGGGTTAGGGTTTAGGGTTAGGGTTAAGGCCTTTAGTGTTAGAGGGTTAGGGTTAGGGGGTGGGGGTTAGGGTTAGGGGATGGGGGTTAGAGGGTTAGAGGGGTTAGGGTTAGGGGGTTAGGGTTAGGGGGTTAGGGTTAGGGTTAAATGGGTTAGGGGTAGGGTTAGGGTTAGTATTAGGGGTTAAGGTTAGGGTTAGGGTTAGGGTAAGGCTTAAGGTTCAGGTTAGGGTTAGGGTTAGCGTTAGGGTTAGGGTTAGGTTTAGGGTTAGGGTCAGGGTTAGGGTTAGGGTTAGGGTTAGGTTAAGGTTTGGGTTAGGGTCTTGGTTAGATTTAGGGTTAGGGTTACCGTTAGGGTTAGGGAAAGGGTTAGGGTTAGGGTTAGGGTTAGGGTTAGGGTTAGGGTTAGGGTTAGGGTAAGGGTTAGGGTTAGGGTTACGGTTAGGGATAGGGTTAAGGTTAGGGTTAGGGTTAGTGTTAGGGTTAGGGTTAGGGTTAGTTTTCGGGTTAGGTCTTAGGGTCTTAGTTAGATTTAGGGTTAGGGTTAGGGTTAGGGTTAGGGTTAGGGTTAGGGTTAGGGTTAGGGTTAGGGTTAGGGTTAGGGTTAGGGTTAGGGTTAGGGTTAGGGTTAGGGTTAAGGTTAGGGTTAGGGTTAGTTTTAGGGTTAGGTAGAGGGTTAGGGTTAGTGTTAGGGTTCGGGTTAGGGTTAGTGTTAGGGTTACGGTTAGGGTTAGGGTTAGTGTTAGGGTTTGGGTTAGGGTTATGTTAGGGTTACGGTTAGGGTTTCTGTTAGGGTTCGGGTTAGATTAGTGTTAGGTTTAGGGTTAGGGTTAAGGCTAGGGTTAGGGTAAGGTTAGGGTTAGGGTTACGGTTAGGGTTAGGGTCTTGTTTAGGGTTAGTGTTAGTGTTAGGGGTTAGGGTTAGGGTTAGGGTTAGGTTAGGGTTAGGGTTAGGTTAGGGTTAGGGTTACGATTTGAGTTAGGTTAGCTTTAATGTTCGGGTTCGGGTTCAGTGTAGGGTTAGGTTTAGGGTTAGTGGTTAGGCTTATATTTAGGGTTAGGGATAGTGTTAGGGTTAGGGTTATGGTCTTAGTGTTATGATAAGGGTTAGGGTTATTGTTAGGGTTTAGGGTTAGGGATAGTGTTAGGGTTATGGTTAGGGTTAGGGTTAGACTTAGGGTAAGGCTTAGGGTAGGGTAAGGTTTCGGGTTTGGGTAAGGTTTAGAGTTAGCTTAGGGTTAGGCTTAGGGTTCGTGTTAGGTTTAGTGTTAGGGTTAGGGTTAGGGTTAGGGTTATGATTAGGGTTAGGGTTAGGGTTAGGGAAAGGGTTAGGGTTACGGTTAGGATTAGGGTAAGGGTTAGGGTTAGGGTTAGGGTTAGGGTTAGTTTTAGGGTTATGTAGAGGGTTAGGGTTAGTGTTAGGGTTCGGGTTAGGGTTAGTGTTAGGGTTACGGTTAGGGTTAGGTTAGTGTTAGGGTTCGGGTTAGGGTTAGGGTTAAGGTTAGGGTTAGGGTTAGGTTATGGTTAGGGTTACGGTTAGGGTTAGGGTCTTGTTTAGGGTTAGTGTTAGGGGTTAGGGTTAGGGTTAAGGTTAAATAAGGTTAAGGTTAGGGTTAGGATTAGGGGTACGGTTAGGGGTACGATTCGAGTTAGGTTAGCTTTAATGTTAGGGTTCGGGTTCGGTGTAGGGTTAGGTTTAGGGTTAGTGGTTAGGGTTATGTTTAGCGTTAGGGTTAGGGTTATATTTAGGGTTAGGGATAGTGTTAGGGTTAGGATTAGGGTTATGGTCTTAGTGTTATGATTAGGGTTAGGGTTAGGGTTCGTGATCGGGTTAGGGTTATGGTTAGTTTTAGGGTTAGGGTTAGCGTTAGGCGTAGGGTTAATGTTAGGGTTAGGGTTAGGGTTAGTGTTAGGTTTAGGGGTTAGGGTTATGGTTAGCATTAGGGTTAGGGTTAGGGTTAGGTTTAGGGTTAGGTTTAGTGTTAGGGTTACGAGTTAGGGTTATGTTTAGTGTTAGGGTAACGCTTAGGGTTCGGTTTAGGGTTATTGTTAGCGTTAGGGTTAGGGTTAGTGTTAGGATTTAGCGTTAGGGTTAGTGTTAGGGTTACGGTTAGGATTAGGGTTAGTGTTAGTGTTAGATAAGGTTTAGGGTCTTGGTTAGTGTTAGAGTTAGGGTTAGGGTTAGGTTATGGTTAGGGTTACGGTTAGGGTTAGGGTCTTGTTTAGGGTTAGTGTTAGTGTTAGGGGTTAGGGTTAGGGTTAAGGTTAAATAAGGTTAAGGTTAGGGTTAGGATTAGGGGTACGGTTAGGGGTACGATTCGAGTTAGGTTAGCTTTAATGTTAGGGTTCGGGTTCGGTGTAGGGTTAGGTTTAGGGTTAGTGGTTAGGGTTATGTTTAGCGTTAGGGTTAGGGTTATATTTAGGGTTAGGGATAGTGTTAGGGTTAGGATTAGGGTTATGGTCTTAGTGTTATGATTAGGGTTAGGGTTAGGGTTCGTGATCGGGTTAGGGTTATGGTTAGTTTTAGGGTTAGGGTTAGCGTTAGGCGTAGGGTTAATGTTAGGGTTAGGGTTAGGGTTAGTGTTAGGTTTAGGGGTTAGGGTTATGGTTAGCATTAGGGTTAGGGTTAGGGTTAGGTTTAGGGTTAGGTTTAGTGTTAGGGTTACGAGTTAGGGTTATGTTTAGTGTTAGGGTAACGCTTAGGGTTCGGTTTAGGGTTATTGTTAGCGTTAGGGTTAGGGTTAGTGTTAGGATTTAGCGTTAGGGTTAGTGTTAGGGTTACGGTTAGGATTAGGGTTAGTGTTAGTGTTAGATAAGGTTTAGGGTCTTGGTTAGTGTTAGAGTTAGGGTTAGGGTTAGGTTAGAGTTAGGGTTATGGTTATGGTTAGGGTTAGGTTTACAGTTAGGGTTAGTGTTAGGGGTTAGGGTTAGGGGTTAGTGTTAGGTTTAGGGGTTAGGGTTAGGGTTAGGGTTAGGGTTAGGGTTAGGATTAGTGTAAGGGTTACTGTTAGGGTTAGGGTTAGGTTAGTGTTAGGGTTCGGGTTAGGGTTTGTGTTAGGGTTCGGGTAAGATTAGTGTTAGGTTTAGGGTTAGGGTTAAGGCTAGGGTTAGGGTTAGGTTAGGGTTAGGGTTCCGGTTAGGGTTAGGGTCTTGTTTAGGATTAGTGTTAGTGTTAGGGGTTCGGGTTAGGGTTAGGGTTAGGTTAGGGTTAGGGTTAGGTTTAGGGTTATGGTTAGGGTTATGATTTGAGTTAGGTTAGCTCTAATGTTCGGGTTCGGGTTCAGTGTAGGGTTAGGTTTAGGGTTAGTGGTTAGGCTTATATTTAGGGTTAGGGATCGTGTTAGGGTTAGGGTTAGGGTTACGGTCTTAGTGTTATGATAAGGGTTAGGGTTAGTGTTAGGGTTTAGGGTTAGGGATAGTGTTAGGGTTATGGTTAGGGTTAGGGTTAGGCTTAGGGTA
The DNA here is from genome assembly GCF_964211825.1 of Aythya ferina. Taxonomy (NCBI): domain Eukaryota; kingdom Metazoa; phylum Chordata; class Aves; order Anseriformes; family Anatidae; genus Aythya; species Aythya ferina. Next base: position 44,304 of record NW_028181445.1, read on the forward strand.
AGGCTTAGGGTAGGGTTCGGTTTCGGGTTTGGGTAAGGTTTAGAGTTAGCTTAGGGTTAGGCTTAGGGTTCGTGTTAGGTTTAGTGTTAGGGTTAGGGTTAGGGTTAGGGTTCAGGTTAGGGTTAGGGTTAGGGTTAGGGTTAGTATTAGGGTTAGGGTCAGGGTTAGGGTTAGTGTCAGGGGTAAGGGTTAGGGTTAGATCCACCATTAGGGGTAGGGTTAGAGTAAGGGTTAGTGTTAGGGTTAGGGAAAGGGTTAGGGTTAGGGTTAGGTTTAGGGTAAGGTTTAGGGTTAGGGTTAGGGTTATGGAAAGAGTTAGGGTTAGGGTTAGGTTTAGGGTAAGGGTTAGGTTTAGGGTTAGGGTTTGGGTTAGGGTTAGGGTTAGGGTTAGGGTTAGGGTTAGGGTTAGGGTTATGGAAAGAGTTAGGGTTAGGGTTAGGTTTAGGGTTAGGGTTAGGGTACTCTTAGGGTTAGGGTTAGGGTTAGGGTTAGGTTTAGGGTTAGGGTTAGGGTTAGGGTTAGGGTTAGGGTTAGGGTTAGGGTACTCTTAGGGTTAGGGTTAGGGTTAGGGTTAGGGTTAGATTTAGGGTTAGGGTTAGGGTTAGGGTTAGTGTTAGTGATCGGTTTAGATTAGTGTTAGGTTTAGGGTTAGGGTTAAGGTTAGGGTTAGGGTTAGGTTATGGTTAGGGTTACGGTTAGGGTTAGGGTCTTGTTTAGGGTTAGTGTTAGTGTTAGGGGTTAGGGTTAGGGTTAGGGTTAAATAAGGTTAAGGTTAGGGTTAGGTTTAGGGGTACAGTTAGGGGTACTATTCGAGTTAGGTTAGCTTTAATGTTAGGGTTCGGGTTCGGTGTAGGGTTAGGTTTAGGGTTAATGGTGAGGGTTAGGTTTAGCGTTAGGGTTAGGGTTATATTTAGGGTTAGGGATAGTGTTAGGGTTAGGATTAGTGTTATTGTCTTAGTGTTATGATTAGGGTTAGGGTTAGGGTTCGTGATCGGGTTAGGGTTATGGTTAGTTTTAGGGTTAGGGTTAGCGTTAGGCGTAGGGTTAAGGTTAGGGTTAGGGTTAGGGTTAGGGTTAGTGTTAGGGGTTATAGCATTAGGGTTAGGGTTAGGGTTAGGTTTAGTGTTAGGTTTAGAGATATGGTTAGGTGTAGTGTTAGGGTTATGAGTTAGGGTTAGGTTTAGGGTTAGGGTAACGCTTAGGGTTCGGTTTAGAGTTATTGTTAGCATTAGGGTTAGGGTTAGTGTTAGGATTTAGGGTTAGGGTTAGGTTTAGCGTTAGGGTTAATGTTAGGGTTATGGTTAGGGTTAGGTTTAGGATAGGGTTAGAGTTAGGGTCTTTGTTAGGGTTAGGGTTAGGGTTTGGGGTTACGGTTTTGGGTAAGGTTTAGGGTTAGGGGTTAGTGGTTAGGCTATAGTGTTAGGTTTAGTGTTAGGGTTATCGTGGTTTTTGGTTAGGCTATAGTGTTAGGTTTAGTGTTAGGGTTAGGATTAAGGTAAGGGATAGGGTTAGGTTTCGTTTTTCCGTTTGGGTAAGGGTTAGGGTAAGCTTAGGGTTAGGCTTAGGGTTCAAGTTAGGTTTAGTGTTAGGGTTATGTTTAGGGTTCAGGTTAGTGTTAGTGTTAGGGTTAGGGTTAGGGTTAGGTTTAGGGTTAGGTTTATGGTTAGGATTCAAGTCAGTTTAGCTTAAAATTTAGGTTTTGGGTTACGTTTAGGGTAAGGGTTAGTGTTAGAGGTAAGGTTAGTGTTAGGATTAGTGGTTGGGATTAGGGTTAGCGTTACGGTAAGGGTTAGGTTTCGGGATTGGGTTAGGGTAGGGTTAGGGTAAGGGTTAGGATTAGGATTAGGTTTAGGGTTAGGATTAGGTTAGGGTTCGTCTTAGGTTTAGGGTAAGGTTTAAGGTCAGGTTTAGGGTTAGGGTAAGGGTTAGGGTTCGGGTTAGTGCTAGGGTTAGTTTAGGGTTAGAGTTAGGGTCTTGGTTAAGGTCAGGGTTTGGGTTAGGGTTAGGGTGAGGTTTAGGGTTAGAGTTAGGGTTTGGGTATTGTTAGTGTTAGGTATTCTGTTATGGTTAGGGTTAGTGTTAGTGTTAGGGTTAAGGTTTACGTTCGGTTTAGTGTAAGGTTTGGGGTTAGGGTTAGGGTTAGGGTTAGGGGTTAGCTTTAGGGTTAGGGTTAGGGTTAGGGTTCAGGTTAGGATTAGGGTAAGGGTTAGGGTTAGGATTAGGGTTAGGGTTAGGTTTCGTATTCGTTTTCGGGTTATGTTTTAGTGTTAAGGTTAGAAGTTAGGGTTACGGTTAGTGTTCTGGAACTGGTAGGTTTATGTTTAGGATTAGGTTAGTTTTAGGATTAGGGTTAGGGTTAGGGTTAGGGTTAGGGTTAGGGTTAGGGTTAGGGTTAGGGTTAGGGTTAGGGTTAGGGTTAGGGTTAGGGTTAGGGTTAGGATTAGGGTTAGGGTTAGTGTTATGGGTAGGGTTAGGATTAGCGTTAGACTTAGGTTTAGTGTTAGGGTTAGGGTTAAGGTTAGGGTTAGGGTTAGGGTTAGGGTTAGGGTTAGGGTTAGGGTTAGGGTTAGGTTAGGGTTAGGATTAGGGTTATGGTTAGTGTTATGGGTAGGGTTAGGATTAGTGTTAGACTTAGGTTTAGGGTTAGGGTTAGGGTTAAGTTTAGGGTTAGGGTTAGGGTTAGGGTTAGGGTAAGAGTGAACTTTTGGGTTAGGGTTAGGTTAAGGGTTAGGGTTAGGGTTAGGGTTAGGGTTAGGGTTAGGGTTAGGTTTAGGGTTAGGGTTAGGGTTAGGGTTAGGGTTAGGGTTAGGGTTAGGGTAAGGGTTAGTGTTAGGGTTAGGTTTTGGTTAGGTTAGTGTTAGGGTTAGGGTTAAGGTTAGGGTTAGGTTTAGGGTTGTCTGATGTTCAGCGTTAGGGTTAGGGTTAGGGGTAATGTTAGGGTTAGGGTTAGGTTAGGGTTAGCTTTCGGGTTAGAGTTAGGGTTATGGTTATGTTTAGGGTTATGGTTAATGTTAGGGTTAGGATTAGTTTTAGCATTATAATTAGGGTTAGTGTTAGGGTTAGTTTTAGGTTTAAGGTTAGGGTTACGGTTAGGTTTAGGATTAGGGTTAGTGTTAGTTTTCTGTTAGGGTTAGGTTTACGGTTAGGGTTTGGTTAGGTTAGGGTTAGGGTTAGTGTTAGGGTTAAGGTTAGGTTAGTTTTAGGGTTGGGGTAAGTTTAGTGTTAGGGTTAGTGTTAGTGTTCTGTTAGGGTTAGGTTTACGGTTAGGGTTTGGTTAGGTTAGGGTTAGTCTTAGGGTTAAGGATAGGGTTAGTGTTAGGGTTAGGTTTAGTGTTATGGTTATAGTTATGGTTAGGGTTAGGGTTAGGGTATTGGTTAGGGTTTGCTTATGTTCAGGGTTAGGGTTAGGGTTAGGGTTAGTGTTAGGGTTACGGTTAGGATTAGGGTTAGTGTTAGGGTTTTGGTTAGGTTTGGCTTATGTTGAGGGTTAGGGTTAATGTTAGGGTTACTGTTAGGGTTAGGGTTATTGTTAGTGTTAGGGTTAGGGTTAGGGTTAGGGTTATGGTTAGGGTTTGGGTTAGGGTTAGGGTTAGGGTTAGGGTTAGGGTTAGGGTACTCTTAGGGTTAGGGTTAGGGTTAGGGTTAGGGTTAGTGTTAGTGATCGGTTTAGATTAGTGTTAGGTTTAGGGTTAGGGTTAAGGTTAGGGTTAGGGTTAGGTTATGGTTAGGGCTACGGTTAGGGTTAGGGTCTTGTTTAGGGTTAGTGTTAGTGTTAGGGTTTAGGGTTAGGGTTAGGGTTAAATAAGGTTAAGGTTAGGGTTAGGTTTAGGGGTACGGTTAGGGGTACGATTCGAGTTAGGTTAGCTTTAATGTTAGGGTTCGGGTTCGGTGTAGGGTTAGGTTTAGGGTTAATGGTGAGGGTTAGGTTTAGTGTTAGGGTTAGGGTTATATTTAGGGTTAGGGATAGTGTTAGGGTTAGGATTAGTGTTATTGTCTTAGTGTTATGATTAGGGTTAGGGTTAGGGTTCGTGATCGGGTTAGGGTTATGGTTAGTTTTAGGGTTAGGGTTAGCGTTAGGCGTAGGGTTAAGGTTAGGGTTAGGGTTAGGGTTAGGGTTAGTGTTAGGGGTTATAGCATTAGGGTTAGGGTTAGGGTTAGGTTTAGTGTTAGGTTTAGAGATATGGTTAGGTGTAGTGTTAGGGTTATGAGTTAGGGTTAGGTTTAGGGTTAGGGTAACGCTTAGGGTTCGGTTTAGAGTTATTGTTAGCATTAGGGTTAGGGTTAGTGTTAGGATTTAGGGTTAGGGTTAGTGTTAGTGTTACAGTTAGGATTAGGGTTAGGGTTAGGGTTAGGTTAGGTTTAGGGTCTTGGTTAGTGTTAGAGTTAGGTTTAGGGTTAGGTTAGAGTTAGGGTTATGGTTAGGGTTAGGGTTAGGTTTACAGTTAGGGTTAGTGTTAGGGGTTAGGGGTTAATGTTAGGTTTAGGGGTTAGGGTTAGGTTTAGCGTTAGGGTTAATGTTAGGGTTATGGTTAGGGTTAGATTTAGGATAGGGTTAGAGTTAGGGTTATGGTTAGGGTTAGGGTTAGGGTTTGGGGTTACGGTTTTGGGTAAGGTTTAGGGTTAGGGGTTAGTGGTTAGGCTATAGTGTTAGGTTTAGTGTTAGGGTTATCGTGGTTTTTGGTTAGGCTATAGTGTTAGGTTTAGTGTTAGGGTTAGGATTAAGGTAAGGGATAGGGTTAGGTTTCGTTTTTCCGTTTGGGTAAGGGTTAGGGTAAGCTTAGGGTTAGGCTTAGGGTTCAAGTTAGGTTTAGTGTTAGGGTTATGTTTAGGGTTCAGGTTAGTGTTAGTGTTAGGGTTAGGGTTAGGGTTAGGTTTAGGGTTAGGTTTATGGTTAGGATTCAAGTCAGTTTAGCTTAAAATTTAGGTTTTGGGTTACGTTTAGGGTAAGGGTTAGTGTTAGAGGTAAGGTTAGTGTTAGGATTAGTGGTTGGGATTAGGGTTAGCGTTACGGTAAGGGTTAGGTTTCGGGATTGGGTTAGGGTAGGGTTAGGGTAAGGGTTAGGATTAGGATTAGGTTTAGGGTTAGGATTAGGTTAGGGTTCGTCTTAGGTTTAGGGTAAGGTTTAAGGTCAGGTTTAGGGTTAGGGTAAGGGTTAGGGTTCGGGCTAGTGCTAGGGTTAGTTTAGGGTTAGAGTTAGGGTCTTGGTTAAGGTCAGGGTTTGGGTTAGGGTTAGGGTGAGGTTTAGGGTTAGGGTTAGGGTTTGGGTATTGTTAGTGTTAGGTATTCTGTTATGGTTAGGGTTAGTGTTAGTGTTAGGGTTAAGGTTAACGTTCGGTTTAGTGTAAGGTTTGGGGTTAGGGTTAGGGTTAGGGGTTAGCTTTAGGGTTAGGGTTAGGGTTAGGGTTCAGGTTAGGATTAGGGTAAGGGTTAGGGTTAGGATTAGGGTTAGGGTTAGGTTTCATATTCGTTTTCGGGTTAGGTTTTAGTGTTAAGGTTAGAAGTTAGGGTTACGGTTAGTGTTCTGGAACTGGTAGGTTTATGTTTAGGATTAGGTTAGTTTTAGGATTAGGGTTAGGGTTAGGGTTAGGGTTAGGGTTAGGGTTAGGGTTAGGGTTAGGGTTAGGGTTAGGGTTAGGGTTAGGGTTAGGGTTAGGGTTAGGGTTAGGGTTAGGGTTAGGGTTAGGGTTAGGGTTAGT
>NW_028181445.1:67500-70000 GCF_964211825.1 Aythya ferina
TAGGATTAGGGTTATGGTTAGTGTTATGGGTAGGGTTAGGATTAGCGTTAGACTTAGGTTTAGGGTTAGGGTTAGGGTTAAGGTTAGGGTTAGGGTTAGGGTTAGGGTTAGGGTAAGAGTGAACTTTTGGGTTAGGTTTAGGTTTAGGGTTAGGGTTAGGGTTAGGGTTAGGGTTAGGGTTAGGTTTAGGGTTAGGGTTAGGGTTAGGGTTAGGGTTAGGGTAAGGGTTAGTGTTAGGGTTAGGTTTTGGTTAGGTTAGTGTTAGGGTTAGGGTTAAGGTTAGGGTTAGGTTTAGGGTTGTCTGATGTTCAGCGTTAGGGTTAGGGTTAGGGGTAATGTTAGGGTTAGGGTTAGGTTAGGGTTAGCTTTCGGGTTAGAGTTAGGGTTATGGTTATGTTTAGGGTTATGGTTAATGTTAGGTTTAGGATTAGTTTTAGCATTATAATTAGGGTTAGTGTTAGGGTTAGTTTTAGGTTTAAGGTTAGGGTTACGATTAGGTTTAGGATTAGGGTTAGTGTTAGTTTTCTGTTAGGGTTAGGTTTACGGTTAGGGTTTGGTTAGGTTAGGGTTAGGGTTAGTGTTAGGGTTAAGGTTAGGTTAGTTTTAGGGTTGGGGTAAGTTTAGTGTTAGGGTTAGTGTTAGTGTTCTGTTAGGGTTAGGTTTACGGTTAGGGTTTGGTTAGGTTAGGGTTAGTCTTAGGGTTAAGGATATGGTTAGTGTTAGGGTTAGGTTTAGTGTTATGGTTAATGTTATGGTTTGGCTTAGGGTTAGGGTATTGGTTAGGGTTTGCTTATGTTCAGGGTTAGGGTTAGGGTTAGGGTTAGTGTTAGGGTTACGGTTAGGATTAGGGTTAGTGTTAGGGTTTTGTTTAGGTTTGGCTTATGTTGAGGGTTAGGGTTAATGTTAGGGTTACTGTTAGGGTTAGTTTTATTGTTAGTGTTAGGGTTAGGGTTAGGGTTAGGGTTATGGTTAGGGTTTGGTTTAGGGTTAGGGTTAGGGTTCTGTTAGGTTTAGGGATATGTTTAGGGTTAGGTTTAGGGTTAGGGTTAGGGTTAGGGTTAGGGTTAGGGTTAGGGTTAGTGTTAGGGTTAGGGTTAGGGTTAGGGTGAGGGTCTTGGTTAGATTTAGGGTTAGGGTTAGCGTTAGGGTTAGGGTTAGGGTTAATTTTAGGGTTAGGTAGAGGGTTAGGGTTAGTGTTAGGGGTCGGGTTAGGGTTAGTGTTAGGGTTACGGTTAGGCTTAGGGTTAGGTTAGTGTTAGGGTTCTGGTTAGGGTTAGTGCTAAGTTTCGGGTTAGATTAGTGTTAGGTTTAGCGTTAGGGTTAAGGTTAGGGTTAGGGTTAGGTTATGGTTAGGGTTACGGTTAGGGTTAGGGTCTTGTTTAGGGTTAGTGTTATTGTTAGGGGTTAGGGTTAGGGTTTAATAAAATTAAGGTTAGGGTTAGGTTTACAGTTAGGGTTAGTGTTAGGGGTTAGGTTTAGGGGTTAGTATTAGGTTTAGGGGTTAGGGTTAGGTTTAGGGTTAGGGTTAGGGTTAGGATTAGGGTTTGTGTTAGGGTTTTGGTTAGGGTTTGCTTATGTTGAGGGTTAGGGTTAATGTTAGGGTTACTGTTAGGGTTAGGGTCAGGGTTAGGGTTAGGGTTAGGGTTATGGTTAGGTTTAGGATTAGGGTTAGGGTTAGAGTTCTGTTAGTGTTAGGGATATGGTTAGGGTTAGGGTTAGGGTTAGGGTTAGGATTGGCTTATGTTCAGGGTTAGGGTTAGGGTTAGGGTTAGGGTTACGTTTAGAGTTAGGGTTAGGGTTAGGGTTAGGGTTCTGTTAGGAATAGGGATATGGTTAGGGTTAGGGTTAGGGTTAGGGTTAGGGTTAGGGTTAGGGTTGGCTTATGTTCAGGGATAGGGTTAGGGTTAGGGTTAGTTTTAGGGTAAAGGTTAGGTTTAGGGTTAGGGTTTGGTTAGGTTAGGTTTAAGCTTAGGTTTAGGGTTAGGGTTAGGGTTAGCGTTAGGGATAGGTTTAGGGTAGGTTTAGGATTAGGGTTGGTGTTTTTATTAGGCTTAGTGTTTTGGTTAGCGTTGGCTTATGTTCAGGGTTAGGGTTAGGGTTAGGGTTAGTGTTTAGGTTAGGTTTAAGGTTAGGGTTAGGGTAAGGGTTGGCTTATGTTGAAGGTTAGTGTTAGGGTTAGAGTTAGTGTTAGGGCTAGGGTTAGGGTTAGGGGTAGGTTTAGTGTTAGGTTTAAGATTAGGGTAAGGGTCAGGGTTAGGGTTTTGTTAGGGTTAGGGTAAGCGTTAAGGTTAGGGTTAGGGTTAGGTTTAGGGTTAGGGTTCTGTTTGCGTTAGGGTTAGGTTTAGTGTTAGGGTTAGGATTTCGGTTACGGTTAGGTTTAGGGTTAGGATTACGGTTAGCGTTATGGTTAGGGTTAGGGTAAGAGTAAATGTAAGATTTAGGGTTAGGGTTAGGATTTGGGTTAGGTTAGGGTTAAGATTAGGGTTAGGGTTAGTTTTAC